>NW_015505823.1:417551-430912 GCF_001515645.1 Sinocyclocheilus grahami
TGTGAGAGAGTGCGAGTGTGTGTGTGTGAGCGTGCGTGCGTGTGTGTGTGAGTGTGCGTGTGAGCGTGTGTGTGTGTGTGTGAGAGTGCGAGTGTGTGTGTGCGTGCATGTGTATGTGAGTGTACTTGTTTATGCTACATTGTGGGGACCGGTCTGCAGTGCACATGAGGGGAAAAAATGGTAAAAATAGTAAATGATGTTTATCTGAAAGTGTAACAATGCAAAAATAGAAAACATCGTTTGGTCAGTATAAAAGTAATAGAAGTCTATGGAAAGTCCCCACAATTGACAGAACCAAACGTGTGTGTGTGCATGTGTGTGTGTGTTTGCAGTGCAGAGACTGTATCGCAGCCGCTCTGGCAGCCAGTAAGATCTTGAGGAAACTGGCGCAGGAGAGCGGAGAGGACGACAGCGAAGAGGCAAAGGAAATGGGAGAACTTGCCAGCCACTACGAGAAACAAGCCATCGGTACGAGCCGACACACATCACCTCATGTCCTCTGAGCAGAGCTGTGACCTTTAACCCTGTGCTGGTGTCTTCCTGTCCCAGGTGTGTTCACTGAGTGTCACGGCTGGGATGCGCAGCGGGCGCAGAAGCTGCTGATCCGCATCTCTCCGTCGTGGGGCAGAAGCACCTGTCTGTGGCTTGCGCTCGAGGCTGACGCTAAGAGCTTCATCGCTCACTCAGGAGTCCAGGTGAACAAACCTGTCCTTTGTTTGCTTACTGAGAAGTGTTTATTTAAAAAAAATATTTAATTTAAAAAAAGATGCAAAAGTATCACAGAATGGTGACATGTGCCATATACAGGTGCATCTCAATAAATTAGAATGTCGTGGAAAAGTTAATTTATTTCAGTAATTCAACTCAAATTGTGAAACTGGTGTATTAAATAAATTCAGTTCACACAGACTGAAGTAGTTTAAGTCTTTGGTTCTTTTAATTGTGATGATTTTGGCTCACATTTAACAAAAACCCACCAATTCACTATCTCAACAAATTAGAATACTTCATAAGACCAATAAAAAAACATTTTTAGTGAACTGTTGGCCTTCTGGAAAGTATGTTCATTTACTGTACATGTACTCAATACTTGGTAGGGCCTCCTTTTGCTTTAATTACTGCCTCAATTCGGCGTGGCATGGAGGTGATCAGTTTGTGGCACTGCTGACGTGGTATGGAAGCCCAGGTTTCTTTGACAGTGGCCTTCAGCTCATCCTCATTTTTTGGTCTCTTTTTCTCATTTTCCTCTTGACAATAGCCCATAGATTCTCTATGGGGTATATTACCAATATCATGCTAATTATTTTGTGTAACCAATATGCACTATTTGAATTTTAATTATTTTACTTGTTTTTTTTCTAAACAGCAATTTATCTTTACACAAATCTTAAAGAGCAAATATTCATTTTTAATTTAATATAAAGTTATTATTATTATTATTATTATTATTATTATTAATTCATATTTTTTATTTATAAGGATTATTATATGATGATGATGTTTACATTTACAAACTATTTGTATTTTTTATTTCTGTTTTTGACACAATAATAAATATAAAAGAATATTTGAGAACAATTATTCATTAATATTACATAAAGATGTTATTATGTAATCATATTATTATTATTATTATTATTATTATCATCATATTGCATAGATAAAACAATAATTTGTACAATAATATTAGCTAGCTATTATTATTATTAATATTGTACACGTTATTGTTTTGTTAAATTTATTGCATAAAGATGTTATTATGTAATCATATTATTATTATTATTATTATTATCATCATATTGCATAGATAAAACAATAATTTGTACAATAATATTAGCTAGCTATTATTATTAATATTGTACACGTTATTGTTTTGTTAAATTTATTGCATATTTATTGCATATATGTCTTAATGGTTGCACATTTATTATTATTATAAATTTTATTATTATGATTTACTTTTTAATACAAATTATTGCGTTTGTTATTAATATAATTGTATTTCTGTATTATTTAAAAGTTGTTTTGTGGTCTAAAAGATTGCATATATATTCTTTTTTTGGAGTCTGTGAAAGGGTAGGTAAGCAATTCATGCAAACCATACACTCAAAATAATACAATGTTACCTGTGCACGCTGTTATTTGTGCTGTTTTCTGTATGGCTCAGGCTCTGCTGACTCAGATCTGGTGTGGAGAGCTGTCCGTGGATAATCCACACTGGAAAGTGCTGCTTTGCATGATCTTCTTTCCTCTCATCTACACCGGCTTCCTGACCTTCAGGTAAAAACACTTGTTTTCATGGAATATGTTATTAATTGTACTTTATTAAAGGGGAAAACAAACCTAAAAGCATATTTATGAGTCATTACATGCACACACCACCAGATAACAGCACTACACTGAATAATTTAGCTGCAAATTGCAATTTTACCACAAAACTTTCAATGGTTTGTTCTTATAAGTGGTGTTTTAACCCTTGATGTTCAATTGAACTCTGGCAGACGAGATGAAGTCATCCAGAGACAGGCCGAGAGGACGGAGCAGCAGAAACTGGCCATGGATGCAGTCTTTTCTGGAAGCTCAGATGTCAAAATCAAACGGCATTACCGGTTAGTTGAGTTAATAGAAAATGAGCAAATGAGACAAAAATATTTTCTTTTTCGTTTATTTATTGAGAAAAATTATCCAGTGTTACATATCTGTGCGGTGCAAAAGTATGTGAATCTCTATAGAATACTCACTCAAACGAATGCAAAGGCTGGCACCTATGCAAAAGGGCCAGAACTCCTGAAGAGCTTTTGTCAGCCAAGTGTGTTATTCTCGAATCTGTGCAGAAAGAAACATACAGAGATGAAATCAGTGCCTTAGTGGAACAGAAGAACATCCCAAGAAGCAGTGAACTTAAGAAACTCAATCCTCAGATTCACAATGACTTGCTGAGAATAGGAGGACGTCTGGAAAATGCTTCTCTAGATCAGCATGAGAAGAATCCGATTATCATTCCTAAGAACAACAATGTCACAACCCTGTGAAGTGAAACACCAAGGTCGTCAATTCACGGAAGGAGCAATAAGGACTGCAGGCTTGTGGATTGAATGGCAAAAGGCTCATCAGCTCCATCTTGTATCACTGTGTTACCTGTCGCAAACTAAGGGGTAGATTTGTACAACAGAGAATGGCAGATTTTCCACCAGAGCGTCTCGACATGTCTCCTCCTTTTTCTTATGTGGGTTTGGACGAATTCGGCCCATGGACCGTTGTGACTTGCAAACAGTAAACGTTGGTCAATCCTTTTTAAGTGCATGAGCACTAGATCAGTACATATGGAAGTGATCAAGTCCATGGATATATCCAGCTGTATCAATGCACTACGTTGCTTCTTTGCTATAAGGGGACCAGCCAAACAACTGAGATTCGATTGTGGAACAAATTTTGTAGGAGCATGCAAAGAACTTGCTTTCATGACAGACCATACAGTCCAGAAGTATCTAAGTGATCAAGGCTGTTCATGGCAATTTCACCCCCCTCACGCATCGCACATGGGCGGATCACACGCAGAATCCTTGACAGTACGTTGCTGCAAAACAAATCAATCCAACTTACGCTCGAAGTTCTGTGTACTTTGATGGCTGAAGTGTCCGCAGTAATCAATGCCAGACTACTAGTTCCAGTCTCCTCTGATCCAGAGACACCACTGTTACTAACCCCTAACATTCTGCTCACCCAAAAGACTGGATTTCCCCTTGGAGTTCCTACATGCGATTTCTCAGAGAAAGACCTTTACGGAAGTCAATGGAGAAGAGTACAGGCCCTTGCAAATTTTGGGCCCGTTGGAAACAAGAGTGCCTTCCCGTCTTGCAAAAAAGTTGTAAATAGACTGAATCACGCACTAATCTTCCGGTTGGAGATATTGTTCTCTTGAAAGACAGTACCCTTTCTCGCAATGATTGGCCTATGGCCATGATCACCAATACCTTCCCAAGCACAGATGGACGTGTAAGGAAAGTAGAGGTTAAGACGACCTCTCAAGGTACAACCAAAAGGTTCTTCAGACCAATCTCACAGGTCATTTTGCTTCTTTCAAAAAAGGACTAAAATGGAATTATTTACAGTGATGTCTAATGACATCAAGCGGGGAGTGTTCTGTACCCCGTTTAATAGTACTTTAGTTAATTTTGTTATGGATCTGCCATCTGGTGGACTCTTTAAGAAACTGCAGATGACATATAACTCAGAAAGTGTGCATCTGAACGCATGGCTGATGTATGTCATTAGATGGGGTGCTTTTTTGGGTAATCCTCATTGTTTGAATCCTTGCTTTGAAGAGTTTTGAAGAGCAATAGCTGTAAGTTTCTTCTATTTGTTTAATGAATGTATCTACAGTAATGTATGAAACTTATGTTACCATCTAGAAACATAATAAAATATTTCTGTGTATGTATATAATGCGCCTGAAGTCTGTCTGAATAACGAGTGATTGTTGTTGTGTCTCAGCGGCTCCTCGCAGAAGTCTGAGCTGAAGCCTCTGAACTGTTCGTCTCGTCTGATGAGTCTGTTCACGTCGCCTCAAGTCAAGTTTTACTGGAACATCGCCTCGTATTTTGGCTTCCTGTGGCTGTTTGCCGTGGTGCTCATGATCGATTTCCAGGCCTATCCGTCGTGGAGGGAACTTCTGCTGTACGTGTGGCTCACCTCGCTGGTGTGTGAGGAGGTTAGACAGGTGAGACACACACACAGTATAGTCCATATTAATTGTATTGCTTGATAAAGCTGGTATGCTGCTATTATATCTGTCTGTCTGTTTTTTTTTCATCCAAACTTTCAGGAAGGCTTTATTATATGTCTATGTGCCTATGTAATAAATATCTTTATTTATTTTTCCATTTAAAGATGATTTATTAATGTATTATTTTATTTAAGTACGTTTTCAAACATAAAGTTTTTATTTTTAATTAAAATATTGAAATTTTATTTTTTTTAAATGTATTAATGTTGTTTATAATGTTTTTGTTAATTATGTATTCTAATTCTAATTTTATAATTTTAATTAAAAAAAATTTTTTTTAAATGTCACTCCTAGTCCTTAATAATATTCATAATCCTCTATATTTATCAAGCTAACCTCAATGTAACACAGTTTCTCTTAATTAACTTTCTTTTTTGAGTTCATTTTGTGGAAATATATGCCTTTGTATGTTGAAACACTCTGATACTCCACAGTTCTGTCATGACTTCGACGGCTTTGGTTTCCGGAGGAAAGCGAAGATGTACATCAGTGATCTGTGGAACATTCTGGATGTGCTGTCCATCATGCTGTTCATTGTTGGTCTGGTCTGCAGGTAAATGCAATTTCTGTTTCACTCAATACAGTTCAGACGTGATTAATATTAATTCAGCACAGTTCATATTTGCTTTCAGTAAGTTGAGATTAGACAGAAATGATCCTCATACTTAGAGCTGTATAAGAAAATTGAAAAACAATTATTTATATATATATATATATCTGTATTTATGTATTTCCTCTGAAATCACTTAGGGGTTTTTTTTTAATCGAGGAACCATAATTTCAACCAAACAGTCAGTGTAGTCAAGTTGATTCAAAATGTTTAAAGGGGTCATATGATGCTTTTTTAAAGATCATTATTTGGTGTATTTGGTGTAACAGAATATGTTGACATGCTTTAATGTTCAAATATCACATTATTTTTCAAATACTCTATGCCCCGCCTCTCTCAAACGCTTCGTTTTCTATAAAGTCCCTCCTTCTGACAAGCACAGTCTGCTCTGATTGGCCAGCTGACCCAGTGCATTGTGATTGGCCGAACACCACAAGCACTCGTCGGAAATGTAACGCCCCTTACCATAATCACGAGCTTCATCTTTCAAAATAAATGTAAAGACAGTAAATAATGTCATTAGTTTTACCAGCAGTTCAAGCCCGAAAGGGGAACAGAGTCACGTGACAGACACAGTGATGAAGCTGGTATGTGTTTGCAGTACACAAGCCACGGTTAAGACAGCTGACTCCACTGTGATGTGACCCCGTCTCTATCTCTCTCTCTCTCACGCACACACACTCACACACACACCGCTCTCTCTCTCTCTCTCTCTCTCTCTCTCTCTCACACACACACACACACACACACATGATGCACAAAACTCCGCATTTGAACAGTCAATAGCAAAATAGCAAACTAATAACAAAACAGTAGCTGATTCAGAAGCGCCAGATTGTCATAGCAAAGTCAGAATGACCTCCTCTCCTAGGCTCACGAAACGGTCGTCCATAAAATGCATTGCTGTTCTGTTGTAAGTAATCTTAAAGATTCCTAAATGCATCTACTTCTGGAAGGCCAAATAAAGTGCTTTTGCTTTCGCCTAGAAACACACAGCGTCTCCCTGACATGCTGCTTCAACACTAACTGCGGTTACTGAAACCACATCTTCTTTCTTTGCGTGCACATTTGGGCGGCATTATGCTAATATTTCCACATAGTGAGGTAGATATGTGGGGGCGTGTTAGAACGAGCCGTTTTAGGGGGGCGTGGCAGAGTCTTAACTTTGATAAAGAATATCTCTTTGGTTTTGAGACTTTAGTCTTTGCAACTTCAGGGATCTTATTTATGCACAAACAGCTTGTAACACTCCAAAGAGAAAGGACAACTTGAAATCGCATCACATAACCCCTTTAATATTAGACTCAAAATACAGTAACAATTATTTTAATTTAAGGTACCGTAAACTGAAACTTTATTATTCTGATAAGGAATTATTCATTTATTAAAAAAAAAATTCTCTAGAACAGATGAATGAATTACACAAGTTAATCAGAACTTGTATAATTCATGCGTTTGTTTTTCGAGGAAATAGTTGTAAACAGCTGTAAATTCGATGAAATTGTTGAAGTTGTTACAGATTTGCATATTGTTTGTGTAATAAAAAGCAATAAATAGTAACATATACAGATGTTTACTAAAACATTTTAATGCATTCAAAATTTCATGTGGAATTCCAAGTTATGAATCTGTTCGTTGAAACGATTAAAATGTTTTCACTGAAAATGTAATGCAAAATGCTAATTAAATATGAATAGACTTAAATACCATGACCAGGATTTTGAACTCAATTCTGTATTTTACAGATAGCCAATTCAACGAAACAAGGATGGGAGTGATATGTTCATATTTTGGTGTCCGGGTCAGGAGTCTAGCAGCAGCATTCTGGACTAGTTGCAGCCGATCTATGACTTATTAATACCGCAGTAAAGCGAGTTGCAATAGTCTAGGCAGGAAAATATCAACGCATTACTGATTTTCTGAGTATCTGAAAAATTTAAAAACGGCTTAACTTTTGTGATTTGATGTAGATAAAAGAAGCAAGACCGAACCACAGAACTAATTTGTTTATCCATTTTAAGCTCATTGTCAATTTGGATGCCCAGATTTTTGACACACGATCTCATGTTTGGTTCAAACTTTTTTTAGTTCCGTTTTAAGGACTGCCGTAGCAGATACTGACCCAGATAGAATGATTTCCGTCTTAGATTCATTAAGATGGAGAAAATTTGAGGACATCCACTTCGTGAGATCTTTAAGACAGGATGTCAGGGTTTCTAAAGCCTTTGCATTTCCTTTTTTAATTGGCATGTATATTTGTGTGTCGTCAGCCTAGCAATGAAACGCTATCCCATGTTTCGCAAGAATATCGCATAAAGTTATCATATATAAAGAGAATAAAGTTGGAGCTAAAATGTATCCCTGCGGAACTCCGTAAGCAAGATGTGCCGTGGAAGAAGCGAAATTATCAATGTTAACTGAAAAAGAACGGTAATATGAAACATTCTGGACCTCAGCGGCAAAAAAGATTCGTATGAGCCTCTCATCTCATAATGCAACATATTTTTGCATAACAGCAAATGCTGACAGACTGAGCTATGAATGTTGTCTCTTCTCTTTGCAGATGATGGATTTGTTCTTCTTCATGTTTCTGCTCAGTATCTGGGTGGTGGCGTATGGCGTGGCCAAGCAGGGCATTTTGATTCACAATGAAGACAGACTGAACTGGATCATCCGTGGAGCCGTCTATGAGCCCTACCTCATCATATTCGGCAGCGTCCCCACTAATATAGACAGTGAGCAGTTGACCAACTTTACAAATGAAATCACTCAACAGTAGGGTTCTGATATAGAAATCTCATTCATTTTCTGTCTAGAGAAATTGGTTTTTAGCAATAATGTGTGAACATATTAAAAGACACCTGCTATGAGCTCCAAACGTTGGTTTGATTTATACGTTAAGAAGAATATTTAAATACGCAATTAATTTACTGCAAAATGCAATTTTGTTTTACGATAAAATATTGCATTTGCAAATATTAAATATAATATGTAATTTTCTATTTAAATATGCAATAAAATTTAATGCAGAATGCTATGTAGATATGCAATAAAATTATATTTGTTATAATATTATATTAAACTGTTCATATTTGGTGTTATATTATAAGTGATTGCATATGCAAATACTTGAAGTCAGTGACTAAAATATTGCATATGCAGGTTATTATTGTTTGCTATTTTATTATAAACTATTGCATATGAAAATATATAATATAAATATGCAAAAATATGTTGTTTTGTATACTTACAGTAAACGACTGTAAGTCAGTAGATGAAGTCAGTTATAAATAAGTTGTAGAAATATTTTTTTAAATATGCAATCATCTTTAGCACAAAATGCAATTTAGTATAAAATTATGTTTGGTTTAATGTTGTATTATCAAATATTGCATATGCATATTGTTTATTTTAATTGATTGCATATGCAAACTATTATTATATGTAATAATTATATATTAACTATTATATGTAAATACGTTTATATGTGTAACGGGGCTGACAAGACGTGAGACGTGCGGATCCATATGCAAGCTTTATTAACATGAGAGGAGGTCAGAAACACAGGCAGGGTCGAACGGTGGCAAACAGGTATATGGCGGGCAAGACACAAGAATAGCCCTAGGGCTAGCGAAGGTCAACGATTGGAACAGACAAGGCAAGACTAGGCTAAGCCAGGGTAAACTAATGAGGGCTCTGTGGTGTAGCTATCAAAAGATAAGCGCTAAACAATACTCAGCAGAGGGAAGGGATCAGAGTGAGTGTTAAATAGTGAGTGAGTGATATGAAACAGCTGTGTGCAATCAGTGCTGTGTGCAATCAGTGCAATGAATGATGGGATATGTAGTCCAGGGTGATATGCAACAGTGTGTAGTGCGAGAGTCAATGAAAATGGAAAGGGTGACCTCTGATGGCTAGCAGACGGAAGTTCATGGACCGGATACGTAACAATATGTAAATATTAAATCTAACAAAAGTTTTGTATACTACTACTCAATAACTAAGACTAAATCAGCAGTTGAAGTAAGTTATAATTCAGTGGTAGAACATTTTTTATTTAAATACGCAGTAACATTTAATGAAACATGCTATTTAAATATGCAATTAAACTGTTAAAGTACTATGAAATATTGCATATGTTAAATATTATATGTTAATATGCAAAAAAAGCTAGTTTTGTATACTTCAAATCAATGACTAAAGTCAGTAGTCTAAATAAGTCACAGGTCAGTTTAGGATCATTCAGAAATACTAAGATTTAGTCCAAATTAAGACCAGTCCGAAAGCTAATGTTTCTGTATTTTATGATCCAGACACTCAGTTTGATGTGGGCAGCTGTAGTGTGAACGGCTCCGATCCTCTGAAGCCCAAATGTCCCGTGCTGAACGATGAGAACATGTCGGCCTTCCCAGAATGGCTGACCATCATCATGCTGTGTGTCTATCTGCTGTTCGCCAACATCCTGCTGCTCAACCTCCTCATTGCCATCTTCAAGTGAGTAAACTGACAGAGACGGGTGACCACAAACACTTACCTGCGGCTCTGTTTCCAAAACCTAGTGAGCTGACTTGAATCTCTCCTGTACATGCACAGTGTCTGTGCATCATACTAATAGTGCTCTTAATGAAAGACTTGACATTGACATCTGATTTCAATAGATTTTGCCATTTATATGTCGTAAAGCTAACAATGTGGTACTATAACTAACACACAACACAAATAAATACTTTAGGGCTGTTTTAAAAAAAAATCTCAGACCTTTCAGCCGTTTGATCAGTTTTATGTATTTGTATTTAAACATATGTCTAAATATATAAAATATATTTTAAAAAGTGTGTTTTCTCTCTTTTTTTATTAGACAGTTAAAAAGTTAGTTTGAACATTTATTTATTTATTCATTTATTCATATATTCATATATGTTTATTTACGCAGGCAAATATCCAGTTCTTTGATAAAAGCGTGTCTGGATATATATATACATGTAGAATTTTTCTTATTAATTATTTTTATTTTCTAAAACAAGTGCAATTACTTATTACATTTTTTTTTTTCAGAAATAATATTTTTTTTATCCTCCCATAATTATGCTGCTTTTTACTATGTGTGTGTGTGTATATATATATATATATATATACACAGTGGTGGCCAGAATTATTAGAACACTAGTATTTTCATCAGCTAAAAAATTGTTTTAAGTCAGTTATTTCTATCTTTTGCTGTAGTGAGTCAGTAGGAAATATCAGTTTACATTTCCAAACATTAATTTTGCCATTAATTGTAATAATCCAGTGAGATTTTTGTCTGACAGCAGCCAGTGCTCCACACAGAGATCTGATCTGATCATCGTCAGTCTGTCTGGAATGACATGAAGAAACAGAACAAACTGCCTTAAAATGCAGACAGCTTACTTGGTTTTGAAACAGAGCCCGTATATCTTTCTTCATAAGTCTCAGGTTGTATCTTGTCATTCGCAAAGCGTTTCCTGTACAAAACTATAGAAGTTGCATTATAAAATATTGCAGTGAATGTCAGGGCTTTAAACTCTGTCTCATTGTGTATCACTCACAGCTACACGTTCCAGGGGGTCCAGGACAACACAGACACCATCTGGAAGTTCCAGCGCTACGAGCTGATTAAGGAGTACCACAGTCGACCCGCTCTTCCTCCACCCTTCATCCTCCTCAGTCACCTCATCCTCTTCATCAGAGGAGTGCTGCTGCGCTACCCTCCACAGAGACACAAACACTTCAGTGAGCCAAAACGCCTTCTCCAGAAAACACACGCGTCATGATAGATGACTGATCTCCATTAGTCAACAGCATGAAGTCTAGTCCACTTTATTCTGGCCTATAAGCGCCAACTTAGACAGGACGAGTCTGTCTGATCAACATAAAAAGCCACAAAAATGATTCATTTTGTTTATTTACCTGCTGCATGTTTACAGTATCTGAAATAGTTGATATTACACTAATGCTCAAATATAAATATCGGATTGCCCAACAAACTGAAATAAATGTTCTAGAATTAAAGTTGAAGTTCTAAAATATATTATATATATAGTCTAAAAAATATATATAAATTAAAGCTACATGGAAATGTGTTAAATAAATAAATAAATAAAAATGATCAAATGGATATTAATTTATTAAAAAGAAAAAATAATTATAATTTATAATTAATAAGATAAGAAATATATATAATATAATTAAAAATAATAATAATCCAAATGAAAACTGAAAATATGCTATACCAGTATTATAAATAATACTAAAATAACTTTGGTGTGTGTTAATCTGCATTTTAACTGCTCTGAACTTGACTAATCCAATCAGAATCTAGAGTCAGAATTGCCCATTTTAAATTATATATATTTTTAACTAATTTATTAAAAAATTTTTTAGAACTGCCTGTTTTTGTATTGCATACATGTAAATTCATACATTTACATGTATGCTTTCGGCAGATGCTTTTATTCAAAGTGACTTACATTGCATTCAGTGTTTACATTTTATCAGTTCATGCATTTCCTGGGAATCAAACCCAAAGAATTTGGTGGTGCTAAAAGTGCACTTTCATTTTTTGTTTTCGCTAGTTCAAAACAACTGTTGAGTGTCTCAATCCCTGGTTTAAGTGCATGATTCTTCATAGGACAGGAACTGGAGCAGACTGAGGAAGAGGAGCTGTTGTCATGGGAGGCCTACATGAAGGACAACTATCTGGCATCGACACGACAGGACGAGAGCCAGAGCGTGGAGCATCGTATCCAGGACACCGCAGAGAAGTAACCAAGAGATGAACAACACCGAAATATAACATCAAACAGAGCAGCTCGTGTGTTTGAGTACAGACTATGATCTGAATTCAGACGAGAAAATGTTTAAATCTACTCTAGAATATGGGGAGGAGCATAGCAATAGTCTGAATATGTAAGGGAGGAGCTTAAAATAATATTCATGAGCTTAAAATTCTCACATTCATGAATATTAATTACATGGCATGATGTTCCTACCTGATTTACATTCTGAGTAATATTACTGTTTGCACATTTTGACTTGTTCTCACTGTAAAAAAATCCATCTGCTTCAACTTAAAATAAACTTAAATAATTTTAAACTGACTTTTAAAAAAATTTTTGTTGAATCTTGTATAACTTAAAAATAAATGAAGTTAAAACTGGTTAAATTTCAACTCTTAAAATATATACATTTCAACTATTAAAATATATGGTAATCGTCAAAAAAAAAAAAAAAAGTGCAAAAAAACTCCAAATCTGTGCCTAACCATTTTGCTACGAAGTTCAGATTATGCCTTCAGATTTTTAAATGATTTATTTTCTAAATGTAATGCAGAACAATATAAATTAAAGCTAAATAGAAATATTTACAAAAAAATAAATAAAAATAGCAAAAGCAAAAAACTTTTCTAAAAAGATCATTTAAAATATTAAATTCTATAATATAAATATATCACTATGGTATATAGTACATAAACGCTATTATTGTTTACATTTATGCATATTAATTGTATATAATTATACATATATACACTTAAAGGCACAATATGTAATTTGTGCCACTAGAGGGCGCATATTCAAAATAAACAAAGAAACAGAGGCATAGTTTGATGACGCCGTGACTGGGTGTGGAATCATGGGAGTTGTGATCTTCATCCGCACAGCTGATGCAATCCGACGGGACTCGGGCAAAAATCATGTTCATGGATGAGCTAATGATTTATTAACGTAGTAGAATGAAGCAGAGTGAGGCTGAAAGCCGTCGAAGCGAAACGAGGCACTGAACGAGCATGACACACGGCTCGAAAGCAGCGGAGCTTTTATTATGCCACAGTCGACCGCTTCCGCTGCTTCCGGTCGTGAGTATGTGGGGTAAAGCAGCGGAGCTTTTATTATGCCACAGTCGACCGCTTCCGCTGCTTCGGGTCGTGCGTATGTGGGGTAAAGCAGC
>NW_015505823.1:431232-447794 GCF_001515645.1 Sinocyclocheilus grahami
ATTGTGTCTTTTTTCTACACGCACACACACACACACACATATATATATATATATATATATATATATATATATTTATGGAGATGTGTATATACTGTATATAGAGTAGTATGTCATTTAATGTACAATCATAAGGCAATCAAATGACATTGCAATTAATTTAGAATCTCAAGCTGGTATGTAGGTTAATCGTGTCTGTTTCCGCTCAGGGTTGGTGTGATGTCAGAACTTCTGGAGCGCGAGCCGGAGATGGTTTCTGCCACCGTGGCAAAACGACTGTCCAGGCTTGAAGAGCAGGTGTGGTTCTGCCAGAAACACCCACAAATACAGATAGAATCAGTGTTTTACTGTTTGGTCTGTTCATGTTTTCAGGCAGCATGGCAAAGTAAATGTGAGTGTCAGATGGTGAATGTCTTGTCTTCTGGCAGGTCTCGGACTCCACCAAAGCTTTACGATGGATTATAGATGCACTGAAATCTCAGGGATGCAAATCCAAAATGCAGCCGCCACTAATGAGTGAGCAGAGTGCTTTTAAATCAGCTCTTATAAGATGTATGCATCCTTCTGGATCATGATATGTATGGGCGGTATGACCAAAAATGTATATCACGGTATTTTTCAAAATTATACCGGTTTCACGGTACATGACGGTATTTTTTTTCATGCAGTATGAAAAGCCGCTAAAAGGGTCTGAAAGTTGCTAAATCTAGTGCTAAAGTCTCGCTGGTGTGTGTGAGACGCGGGAGCTGATGGCAGCGGGCGCTGGATATTTGTGGAGGTCCGTGTGGATATTGTGTCTGAGTTCTTCTGTGGCATCACGTTCTATTAGTTCTACAGCTTCAGTTTCTGAACTTTCACGCTTACTAACACATACAGCTGTTCCCTCACCACAGTGCAGCAGTGAAAAGAGACCCCTTTCAAACAGTGCCGCGTTCCCAACGTTGTTTAAGCGTCATATTGCGGTATTTTAAAAATTCATATCATAACAAAATTAAACACCGGTATTCGGTATGAACCGGTATACCGCCCAGCACTAATATGTATGTTTAGCAGATCAAGCACACTCGTATTCATTTTTTAAAGTATTCGAGGAACAAATTATGTTTTTTTTAATGATAACTTACTGTTCAAAAGTTTTTGAAAAAAGTATTTTCTGTTCTTCAAGGCTGCATTTATTTGATAAAAAACACTGTAAAAATAGTTAAATGTTATTACAATTTAAAATAACTGTGAATACATGTTAAATGTAATTTATTTCTGTGATCAAAGCTGAATTTCCAGCATCATTACTCCAGTCTTCAGTGTCACATGATCTTCAGAAATCAAATCATTCTAATATTTGCTGATTTCTGATTATTATCAGTGTTGAAAACAGTTGTGCTGCTTCATATTTTTGTGGAAACAGTGATACATTTTATTTTTCAGGATTCTTTGATTAATAGAAGGTTCAAAAGAACAGCGTTTATTTGGAATGGAAATCTTTTGTAACATTATAAATGTCTTTGTTGTCACTTTTGATTGTTTTAATCCATCCTTGCTGAATGAAAATATGAATTTCTTTAAAAAAAAAAAAAAAAACCTTGACCTCTGACCTCAAAACCGAACTGTAGAGTATTTTAGATGGCCTATTATTTATCACTTATTTTTGCACCCTGTTTTGTGCCTAAATTCAAGGCAGTAGCTGTCTGCTGCTGTTGTGAATGAACTCTTCTGTCTGTGCAGCAGGTAAAAGCTCTGACAGAGATGATGGTGAATCCAGTGGACAGGAGACAGATGAAGAAACGGCTCCTCACACGTTTGCACGTCAGCTTCAGTATCCCAGCAGTACCGTCAAACGCTTCCCCGTGCCTGAGGAGAAGGTGCCCTGGGAGGTGCCTGATATCAATTATATAACATATTTTACCAAATGAAACAACATTATTTTGGATTGTTTATCTTATGTGACTCATGTGACTTATGTTTTGCGTTTTTAGGTAAACTTCACTCCATATCTTCCCCCAGTTTACAGTCAACAGGACAGCAGCGAGTGAGTTTCATTCTGACAAACAGAACGGCACAATTAATCAAACTGATATACAGGGATATAGTTGTGTGCTATTGTTATGCACTATTAAATATATTGTCTGCATACTTCAAAGTGAAGTCTAATGCGTTCAAGTCATGTCGGAAAGATCTTATTTACAAGTTGAACACATATCAATGCAGTGTCTGTATTAATGGTAAATTTGTTTAAAACAGGGTTATCATAGTTTACTAAATCTAAAACAATAAAAAACTGTTTCGTTATTTGAAATAGAATAAATGTTAACTGCAATAAAATATAATTGTAAAAAATTGAATAAATAAATTATACATTATGTAATTATATATAAAGGGAAACAAATTCAGCTAGATTCCAAAGCAACATTTCTGTTTTTGTTTAGTTTAACTTGACGGATTAAAATACCTAAAACTAAAATAAAAATTAAGGAAACCGATATAGGCTTATTTAAAAACAAAAAAAACAAAAAAAAATTACAATGATTTTTTCCCCCCCGCTAGATGCCAAGGCAACATTTCTATAAAAACAAATACTGAAATTAACTAAAGTTAAAATTAAAACTATTTTATTATTAATAATATTTTTATTAAACTTGACATGAAGCTAAAACTACAACTACATATAACAAAACTAATAAAAATGACAAAACACAACAAAATACTAAAACGTAAACTAAAATGAAAATGGGAAACATAAAAATTAAGACTAATTGAAAAATAAAAGCTCACACGTTTGCACGTCAGCTTCAGTATCCCAGCAGTACCGTCAAACGCTTCCCCGTGCCTGAGGAGAAGGTGCCCTGGGAGGTGCCTGATATCAATTATATAACATATTTTACCAAATGAAACAACATTATTTTGGATTGTTTATCTTATGTGACTCATGTGACTTATGTTTTGCATTTTTAGGTAAACTTCACTCCATATCTTCCCCCAGTTTACAGTCAACAGGACAGCAGCGAGTGAGTTTCATTCTGACAAATTGTTATGCACTATTAAATATATTGTCTGCATACTTCAAAGTGAAGTCTAATGCGTTCAAGTCATGTCGGAAAGATCTTATTTACAAGTTGAACACATATCAATGCAGTGTCTGTATTAATGGTAAATTTGTTTAAAACAGGGTTATCATAGTTTACTAAATCTAAAACAATAAAAAACTGTTTCGTTATTTGAAATAGAATAAATGTTAACTGCAATAAAATATAATTGTAAAAAATTGAATAAATAAATTATACATTATGTAATTATATATAAAGGGAAACAAATTCAGCTAGATTCCAAAGCAACATTTCTGTTTTTGTTTAGTTTAACTTGACGGATTAAAATACCTAAAACTAAAATAAAAATTAAGGAAACCGATATAGGCTTATTTAAAAACAAAAAAAACAAAAAAAAATTACAATGATTTTTTCCCCCCCGCTAGATGCCAAGGCAACATTTCTATAAAAACAAATACTGAAATTAACTAAAGTTAAAATTAAAACTATTTTATTATTAATAATATTATTATTAAACTTGACATGAAGCTAAAACTACAACTACATATAACAAAACTAATAAAAATGACAAAACACAACAAAATACTAAGACGTAAACTAAAATGAAAATGGGAAACATAAAAATTAAGACTAATTGAAAAATAAAAGTGAAAAATGAAAATTCTAGTAGCCGAAGACTTTTGCACAGTAGTGTAGATAGAATATGCATAGAATATACATAGAATAAATAGAATTGAGGTAGAATATATTATGATTCAGTTATTCATAAATTGAATAAAAACAGAAAAGCAAAAAAACATATTTATTCATCATTTTGTATGCAGAGTTTTTTTACACTTTATGTAGAGAATGTACATCGTCAAGTTTAATAGAAATGACGGAAACATACATTCACTGAATTGCAATTTTGAAGACTTATTCTAAATCTTAAAATGCATTTGTTTTGTAAATAAAAACACTGTTTTCTGTGTACAGCTCTGACGCTTCAGTCTTGGACAAGCACAGGTATGCAAAACATATGTGACCCTGGACCACAAAACCAGTCTTAAGTGCATTTTTCATGTATGTGTGTGCAAATTTGATGTATAGTTTGTTAGGATAGGACAATATTTGTCTGAGATACAACTATTTGAAAATCTGGACTCTGAGGGTGCAAAAAAAATCTAAATATTGAGAAAATCATCTTTAAAGTTGTCCAAATGAAGTTCTTAGCAATGCATATTACTAATCAAAACTGAAGTTTTGATATATTTACAGTAGGACATTTACAAAATATCTTCATGGAACATGATCTTTACTTAATATCCTAATGATTTTTGGCATAAAAGAAAAATCGATAATTGTGACCCATACAATGTATTTTTGGCTATTGCTACAAATATCCCCCAGCGACTTAACACTGCTTTTGTGCTGCAGGGTCACATATATATTCATCTCTGTCTTTATTCTCCTATCAGATTTTGCATTTAATTTGTTTGAGTGCTAAGTTTTATTCTCATGAATGGATTTGGCAGGAATCCAGGAGGAAGGACTGGGATTCGGGGAAAAGGGGCTCTGAAATCCCTCGGTCCGAATCACATTGTCCACCCAATCCTCACCAGGTGAAATAAAATCCCCTTCATGTCCTGATCTCCACTGGAATTAAACTCTAATCTCATATCAGATTGAAGTTTACAACCGAAATTAAGACTTTATTTAATGTTTTAGAAGTCTCTTCTGTTCTCCAAGGCTGCATTCATTTAATTAAAAATACAGTAAAAACAGTTACTGTATATTGTGAACTATTATTGCAATATTTTTATGTGAATATATTGTAAAATGTAATTTATTTCTGTGATGCGCAGCTGTATTTTCAGCATCATTACTCCAGTCTACAGTGTCACATGATCTTCAGAAATCAGTCTAATATGCTGATTTGCTGCTCAGTTATTATTATGGTTAAAAACAGTTTTTGCTGCTTAATATTTTTGTGGAAATCATACTTTTTAAATGAGTCTTTGATAAATAGAAAGAACAGCATTTATTTTAAATAAAAATTGATTGTAACATTATAAATGTATTTTAATCAGTTTAATGCATCTTTGCTAAATACCAGTATTAAGTACTTATCCCAAACTTTTGAATGGCAGTCACACTTTTCACTGAAATATTAAGCAAAAAAAAAAAAGTTTTCAACATTGACAATAATCAGAAATGTTTCTTAAGCAGCAAATCAGCATATTAGAATGATTTCTGAAGATCATGTGACACTGAAGACTGGAGTAATGATGCTGAAAATTCAGCTGCGCATCACAGCAATAAATTAAATTTTACTGTATATTAACACAGAAAGCAGTTATTTTAAATATTAATAATATTTCACAATCTTTTTACTGTATTTTTGACCAAATAAATGCAGCCTTGGTGAGCAGAAGAGACTTCTTTCAAAGACATGAAAAAAAAATCGTAATTATTTCAAACTTTTGACTATGGATGCACCGATAGGGTTTTTTTGGCCGATACCGATTTTAACAAACAACTATTGGCCGATACCGATATTGGTCAATTGCATAAAGCAGGGCTTAAAAACGCGAAAAGAAAAAAAGATTGGTTCACTCCGAGCAGAATCTGTATTTGAACGTTTCTGTTCCTGCGTTCCTCTGTGAAACCGGTTTGAGTAGAAAACATACCGGTTAATAACGTTATTTGTTTGACTTTTTTTTTTGCCAATAATAATAATAAAGTACAGCATTTCATTTACTCAAAAAGAAAAAAAATCATGAAGAGAGTCTTGAATGATCTCTCTCAGTCATAGCCAATACAGCATCATCTTTTCTAGATTTACCAAAGACCAAATGTATTAAACAAAAGAAAAAAACTGTCAACGCAATAAAAACATTAAAGAATTATTTTTCAAGATATTTAAAAATGTTTCAACATGGATAAAAAAACGCTACTCCTATAAGCGTTAATTTTAAGAGGAAAAAAGCAGCCTAAATTAGTAGGCTGTATGTTGCATTTTATTACTGTAGGCTAAAATAATGGTAAATAAAATCAAAATGACAAACACAATTAAGATATTTTAGTTCCCTTCTCTCCACAACAAAAGTTGTATTTAGACTAAATATAAGCGTCAAGCCAAAACAAATTAATTTAAATATGAAACTGAAGCCTACCTCTCTCGTTCGGCATGAATCCAAATGTTTCCATATTCGCGAAGTATCTGAATGCTAACCTATTATTTATTATGTGAACTATAGGCTTTGTTCTTCACTCGCATTATGGATGTAAAACATCATCCTTCACATATAGGCTATATCAGCAGTGAGGCACTGTTCACACTGAACGACTATTACTACGGACTATTTAAATTGAGCAGTGAAACATTTTATGTTTCTTTAACTTTATTTTATTTTGATAATGAACAGGCTGCGATGTCAAATTTGCAAATATTTGTTGTATGTGCGTGTGAGGCACCGACGCGATCACTACATTGTTTTCCCAACTGTTACTCCATCATTTATTTATGGTCATACCAACGCTGGTTTGTCATACAGATAGAAGCAAAACATCATTCAAGACTGTAAAGCTTTTGTAAAATAAAGAAAACTGATTTCTGCCGTCTCGTTTTTTTCCCGTGAACTTCGGAGCGCGTTACAATTATCAGAAACTCAGCACAATTTTTTTCTTTTGTTTTGTTAATCTGTTAATGATTTAAGTGAAATATATTTTGTGTATAGGCCTATATATTCCTTTTTATGTAGCCTATATAGTTTTATTCTGTTTTCTCCCTTCACAGAAACGCGTGATGTGACCTTGTGTGAATCCGTGTTCTACACTGGTTTCAAACAAAAAGCTGCATATTACCGGCCATTAATTTTCACTTAAATGTAGGCCTAAAACGTTGGATTTTGCAACAGACATGCAACTCGTTGTCTCCATGCAGTTAATTAATAAACCATCGGTATCTGCCCTTTTCGTGCTATTTCCGATATGCCGATGGCTTTAAAATAATAAAAAATCGGCCGATAAATATCGGTGGCCGATACGCTGAGGCATCCCTACTTTTGACTGTTAGTCATGAAAATCATCATAATTACTGTTATTTGTAACGAAGATTAACTAGTTATACTCAAACACAACACAAACTGGCTTTAGAGATATGCTAAGCATATATTGAGTCAATCCTAAATTTTTGTTCCTAAACTTTTTTTCTTGCAGTGCACAGCTAAACCTGATGAGCCTCTAGCACAGACACTGGAGAGGATTCTGGGTAAAAAGTTACATGACAAGACCAAGTCTAAACTAGAGACTGGAGAAGAGGTGAGAATGATAAATCCACAAAATCGTCACTGATTAAAAGACATTGTTACAGACATTAAGATCATATATTTGAACTGCATTACTTTTCATATATTAACTATGGTCTACTTAGCTAGTAAATTTAACTTTCATTTAGCAGATATTTCCTGTTGCATGGAAAAAATACAGCATGCAATAAATAAATAATTACAGAATTAAAATTTTTTTAATGAATTATACCTTGCATGCACTGTTTGATTACATTTTATTGCTTATATTTTTCTGTATTATTTGTTCAAACATATTCACCTGATGCAACTGCTGTATCAGAAATCGCAAAAATCCAATTAGTAACACATTTGGTTACACAGGATGTGTGTTTTCCCTCTGATGCAGGTGTATAAGGGTTATGTAGATGACAGCAGGAACACCGATAATGCCTGGATAGAGACCACCATCATCACACTTCACTGTGACAAACGCACTCCGCTCATGGCAGATATGAACCACATTGTGAGTAGGAAATATCACTTCCTCTCATATTGCAGCGATTTCTGTACAATTTAAATGTAGGATTATTGGCCAAAATGAATACAAAGTGTTTTTTGGTTTACAAATAAACTAAAAATGCTGCTCAAGTGCCAATGGCAAGTAAAATCCATGATAAGGTAAAAATCAGACCCTGATGCAAGTCAAACACATACAAACCATCTGCTATTTTGACTCATGCATCTGCTAACAACATGCGTTTCCTTCTCAACTGAGACTGACTCATCTCGCTTTTCATGTTGACCTGTGCTGTTTCCCACAGATATGCAAGGGAAACTATCCAAAGCATCTGTTTATGTGTAATATTTATATTCATAATTTTATAAAAAATAATGCAAAATCAATTGCATGATCTGTTCAGCGAGCGGCTGAGAGGAGCAGCGCTTTTAGTTAAAACAGATATTCTGTTGCTTCTCTGCAAGTATAGCCGAAATCACAGCACAGCTATTATCTTTATCTTATGTGTATTTGATTTCATCAGACGACGGCTTGATTATAAATCTGGATTTTTGTGCAGATTAACATCTTGGAAGGGAGAGCTGGTTATGTAGTCTAAATGGGTCGTGTTTCAGTCACTGTTTCATATTCATTCCATTGTCTGACAACCGAAACAGTGAAATATAACAATGAAAACAGTTTTATTGAGAATTTAGCTGCTTCAAAATACAGTGTGTGGGCACAGAGAGGCAAACAAATGTAATAATAAATAATAAATGTACAGCATGTTCAGAAGAAGTGAGCTGCCCTGTCATGCAAAAATGTAAACAGGCTTGTGTAAGTAAATTGCTCAGTACAAATAAAGATAAGTAATGGGAACCTAATATTTCTATGTTTTTTTTCATGTGTCTAATAGACATGAACAAGTTCTTGAAAAACATCTATGACCTTTGAAACATGTCTAGTCTTCATGCTCTATGTTGACTATGGTTTCACTAATAATAAACATATGTACATCTGCATAAAGCATCCATATTTGACCATGCCCATGTTGATTAGAGTATTAAAAACTTGAAAAGTATTCATTTAAGACGCATTTAGAACAGATAAAAATGCAATGAAAACAGTTTTATTGAGAATTTAGCTGCTTCAAAATACAGTGTGTGGGCACAGAGAGGCAAACAAATGTAATAATAAATAATAAATGTACAGCATGTTCAGAAGAAGTGAGCTGCCCTGTCATGCAAAAATATAAACAGGCTTGTGTAAGTAAATTGCTCAGTACAAATAAAGATAAGTAATGGGAACCTAATATTTCTGTTTTTTTTTCATGTGTCTAATAGACATGAACAAGTTCTTGAAAAACATCTATGACCTTTGAAACATGTCTAGTCTTCATGCTCTATGTTGACTATGGTTTCACTAATAATAAACACATGTACATCTGCATAAAGCATCAATATTTGACCATGCCCATGTTGATTAGAGTATTAAAAACTTGAAAAGTATTCATTTAAGACGCATTTAGAACAGATAAAAATGTGAGATTAAGTTGCGATTAATCACGAGTTAACTTATGGCAATCATGCGATTAATCGCGATAAATTTTTTATTATTTTTTTCCCGATTTACAGTTCTAGTATAAAGATATATATATATATATATTAAAATATAAAAAAATATATACGTCTAATAGACATGAACAAGTTCTTGAAAAACATCTATGACCTTTGAAACATGTCTAGTCTTCATGCTCTATGTTGACTATGGTTTCACTAATAATAAACACATGTACATCTGCATAAAGCATCCATATTTGACCATGCCCATGTTGATTAGAGTATTAAAAACTTGAAAAGTATTCATTTAAGACGCATTTAGAACAGATAAAAATGTGAGATTAAGTTGCGATTAATCACGAGTTAACTTATGGCAATCATGCGATTAATCACGATTAATTTTTTATTATTTTTTTCCCGATTTACAGTTCTAGTATAAAGATATATATATATATATATTAAAATATAAAAAAATATATACTTTTATCAAAATTATGCGAAATGTAATTGCATGGCTGGTAAGAAATATTTATGTCCATTAGTTGGTGTGATAAAGTCTATTTTGCACACTGTATATGCTATATATATTTATACATAAGGGGAAAGTAACAGATGCTATGAATTTGGATTTCAAAGTTGCAGTGCTCCACTTACAGTGCATCTAAATATATAATATTTGTATAATATCTATGCTTTGTGTGAGTTGTGGGATTTCCCAATTTTTTTAAATTCTTCATTTATATATATATATAATGTTTTATATTGGTAATTTTATAAAAACTATTTTTTTACCATTTTGCACACATGTATGCGCAATATTTTTTTATTTATTATTTAACATATATACGTGTGTATAAAATAAGTTTATCATAACAGATGCTTTGTATTATGGGATTTCCTGATGTAAAAATTTTAGTGCTCCACTTACGTTGTGCTGGGAGCTCATAACACTCTCTGAGGAGCTGATTCTGAACTGTCTACAAGATGCGGGTCCCAGTTGGATGCCGTCTCGATAGACATAAAACATCATAAGCACATTGAGTTTTATGGCTCTGTGCAGTCATATTCTCAGCGCTCCATAAGTGGTTTTTATTTAGTGAATTAAGTGGCAGTATTTCAGCTCTTATTGGGTTTACAGAGTAATTCAAGCTGTCTTTGTTTTTGCTGCAGGTCGAGAGCTCGCTGTCGTCTCATCAGCTGCTCCAGTGGTGGGAAGTGAGCAGCACCGCTTGTGTGTGTCCGTACCAACGAGAGGCTCTGCGTCAGATAGCACAGTGTCATAACACACACTTCTGACCCTCAGGAAAACACACAAACACACTCTGCACTCCTATGTGTCTTTAAAGGTGTGGCATTTCTGTGCCACAAACTGTGGAAGATTGTTTCTGCCACAGAATAAAAAACTAAAAAAGTTTTTTTCTAATGTCAGAATTGTAAGATATAAACTCAGAATTGTGAGAAAAAAATCTGATCATCATTTTTACTTAAAGCACGAAAAAAACATGAATGAACATCAGAACCTATTTTATTTCAACCGCGGAAAGACGTCAATACATTGAGTATTGAGTATCCACTGAAGGCAGGTCAGCCGCACCACACGGATACATTGTTTTCATTTAAATCAAAGCGTAAACAACGTAGAAAATGTATCCGCGTGACGCAGCTGACACAGAATAGCATACACTGTTTGCCTTCAGTGGATACTCTCCAAAATGGCAATAGGGTGGGGAGACGAACATTTTGGGCATTTAACCCATCCTAAGTGCACACACACAGCAGTGAACACACACACACACCCGGAGCAGTGGGCAGCCATTTATGCTGTGGTGCCCGGGGAGCAGTTGGGGGTTCGGTGCCTTGCTCAAGGGCACCTCAGTCGTGGTATTGAAGGTGGGAGAGAGCGCTGTACATTCACTCCCCCCACCTACAATCTCTGCTGGGACTCGAATCCGCAACCTTTGGGTTACGAGTCCGACTCTCTAACCATTAGGCCACGACTTCCCCAAATATTCTTGTAAATGTATAGAAATCTAGTTTGATATGCAAATGTATGTGGGATTGACATTTTTGGGTGAACTAACCCTTTTATCTACTCTCCTGTCTGATCTGTTTGTCGAACAATATGGTGGATTCAGCGTTATGATTGGTCAGATCGCATGTCAGTCAAGCTCCCTGCGAAGGTTCAATTCTGAGTTTCTATCTTGGAATTCTGACTTCTTTTTCTTGATATAACAATTCTGAGTAAATCTGTAGTGAGTTTACATATATCTCACCAGTGTTAATTTTGTTGACGAATAATTTTCATCATAATGTTCGTCAACGACATTTTTGTCACTGACGACAACGAGACGATAACGAACTAAAATAATTTTTGAATGACAAAAATTATGACGAAAATGTATTGACATTTTCGTCGACGAATAAAAGCGAGATGTTAGGGAGGGACGATTTGGGAAGAGATTCATTCAATTTCAGAAGGAATCTGCTGCGTGGTTCGGAGGTTAGATGCGTACATACGAACCGGCGGGACATAAGCTAAAATACACTTACTGCACGTCGCATAAAACGTTGAAAAATGTCAATATGTGGGAGTAAGAGAAGAGCAGACATATAGATAAATCTGACGACGCAAGAGAGAACTCAGTTCGGTCGGGTTTTCTGAGCGCAGACACTGAAGCATACACACACACAGAAAGCGCCTCTCACAGCGCGTGAGTACTCTTTCGCGTCGCATGAACGAAGAATTAAGAATTACACACAAAATGATGTCGAATTGTCAGTTTTGACAAGTATTCACGTAAACACAGTTGATTACGTCTTCACTGAATGTAAACAGCAGGGAGAACGTGTATCAGTACATTGCATCCATTGCAGCTGTGCATTCGGTTTTAAAGGGACAGCAGCCTAATTTAGTCATTGATGTTAATCAAGCAACAAAAGAAAGAAAATCATTCACTGCTCTTGACTGAAAAACTTTAGTAGCCCTAAAGATTAATCTAAATTTATTTACAGAAATAAATATGTCTGCTTGAAAGAATGAAGAATATGATAAACAAGTTGCTATAAAGAATGCATAATTAGCCTATATAACCATTGGCATTTCATTAAAAAGAAGACCATGTTCTTGTTCTTTATGAGACGTGGTTTTATTAATTTGAACATAACATTAACATTGACACATAGCATGTTGTGTGTCACTGCAGTTAAATCGGTGTCTATCATGATAAAACCTTAATATCAAACCTATATCATGAGTTTGGAAATTTTGGAGAAATGCTTAATAAACGCATTGCACTGTAACTAAACCCATTCGTTTTCAGCCGACTAAATTTACTGTCGATTTAGTCGACTAAAACTAAAAACAATTCAGGTGACTAAAATATGACTAAAACTAAATCAAAATTTGCTGTTAAAACTAACACTGTATCTCACAATTCTGACTTTGTTTCTTGATTTTGCCATGCTGAGTTATTTTCTCGCAATTCTAAAAAAAGTCAGAATTGCGAGATAAGTACCTCTTTAACATTTGCATCCTGTGGCAGAAATGGGCTTTCATAGCAAACGGCAGCAAACAAAATTGTGTTCAATCAAGTTTTTGGATCGCAATTTTGTTGTATGCTGTTAATGTTGCCAGATATGTCGCTCACTTTCATGCAGATTTCTGTACAATCCATAAGCCATACAGTTAGCTTCACACATATGGTGCTTTGAATATGTTTTATAATGTATTTATTAGTTATTTTGCACAGAAGTTTTGGTATCTGGGTCAATATGAATTAGAATGTGTTTGTTGTACATTTTAAATGTCAAATGCAGGTACCCAAAATCAAGTTTTTAGTTTGCATACATGTGCACAGACAAATATACTGTTCTTTATGCAAGAAATAAATGTAGAGGTAGCTAGTTGCAGGGTGAAGTAAGGACTTTTATTTTGCAATAATGACCAATTGGCTGTACTTTATCCCACATATTACAAGGCTATTTACCAAATAAATAAATGATGCACATTAAATATTTAAACTTTACACCATAAACTTCAGTTGAGCCTTATTTATTAATTTGTGAAACGAGCAAGTTATACAAGAGAAATGAACCAAAGGTGCATATTCTGTACATATTTCAACATGTAGCAATAATGCACATGCCTTTGATTCATGTACAGTGCTGACAGGGTTTAATGGCCAGATGGTAGATTAGGCAGCATTGCATTATGGGATGTCAGCAGGCAGATACATTTGACCATATTATTTCACATTGAACATTAACCTGCATTTTGCAAGCAATTATGCAATGCCTTTAATATCAAAGCAAATGCAGACGTGTGAACAATGATCTGTCCTCAGACAGGTTTAAGTTAGTGTGTCAGGTTTAAAATAAATATCTGCATTGTTAAAAAGTATTAAGACACGAATAAAGCTGAAAAAATACAACTGAATAAAAAAGTACTGAAAGCAAACTAGTTTATTTGATCAAAGATGAATAACATAATATGCATATTGGTGTATGCAGTGTAAAAATTGTGAGAAGTTAGTTTTAGTTCAATGGTTTGCTGTAACGAAACATTTAATTACATCTTCAAAAAAGGGATATAGGAACTTATTTGTCATTCATGAACAATTAAATATGTTGTCTAACCGTAACCTGTGAAGATTACAACTTGATAGCAGACATAAATCAATCACTTTTCTTAGCTTATGTTTTTCCACAATACATGTGCTGTATGTTCTTTATTATTATTTTATACATTTATTTTTAATTTTTTTATTATTATTTATTTCTCTCTCCCAAAACCCCACCCTTCAAAGCAAAAAACACGCCTTTCAGCTGTGAAAGAGCCACGCACTGCTTTCACTTCGAGTCGAAATCCTCTGAAATTATAAACAGAAAACACACACAGGTCCGAACATTAAGCCAATAAATCAACACGTATGCAATGCACTGTACAAAACAATACACACTAGCGGTGTTCGATTCGCTAACGAATCGTTCTTTTGAGTCGGATCTTTAAATGAATCGGTTGGTCTGAACGATTCTTTCATGAATGAGACTGAATCGGGTTCACGTGTCCGATTCGTAATGACTGATCCGAGGATTTTGGTGCTGGGGACGAACAGTAATACATTTTTTTGTTGTTGTTGCTAAAATCAAAAATCTCGCTGGTTAATGCCTTGATGTACATATGAAACAGTTCCCAGTTCTTATTTGGTTCCCCTCAAAAAGCAAACTAAATTAATTAAATAATAAACACACAAACAAATGGTTTGCTGGGTTGGTTTTAATAAACAGGATTTTTTATTAATATATAGCAATAATGCTATTATTATGCAGCACTCAAAAAATAAAAACCATGACTGTAATGATGTGAAACTCTGATAAACTGTATAAAATATTGGAACTTTGGAACGTAAGGATAACGTGATGACGTAAAAGAATCTTATTCCTTTTCAAATAAATAAATAATCCAATGGGAACGTTAGGGCAACGTTCTGTATTTGCTGGGCTGGTTTTAATCAACAGGATTGTATTATTAAATAATAGCAGTTACTTAAAACTGTTTTTGTTTATTTAAATGCAATATATATTTAGGTTGTAATTTTCTTCGTTCTTATGTGATGAATCATGGCTCTAATGAAGTGGAAAACTGATAAACCAGTGCTGCGTTCAGCCCCGACAAAAACGGTGCAAAGCGTGTTTTAAACGGAAACGGTGGTGCGTTGAACACTGTTCTGATGACGCAAGAGTTGCAGCTGCGGCAGCTGAGAAGGCCATTCTGTGTGTTCTTTCTGAAGAATTTCCGGGGCCTGATGAAATCGGTATAAATACATGTTTAATACTGCAAAATACGCTCGATGTTACAGTCACTGCCCTTGCCCTCCAGAATAAAAGAGAGCATCCCAATCAAATGAAGGGATTTGTGGAAACTGTGGTTCCTAATTATTGTGATCCAACATTTGCCTCGCATTTCAGGACGAAAAGACAAACATTTCAGGTGAAGGATAATCCACTTCTTACCTCCGAGACTGTGTTATGATCTATATGACCTTATTATTTTAATTGTGAGTATTAGGCTTATCATTATTGCTGATCGCTGTTGCTGTGCTATGATATTGTAATATTTACCATTATATAATCAGAGGAATATAGAAAAGTTTATGAAAGTGTCACTCCATAATGCAATAGCATTTTTAAGTTACATTAATCCATGTCTAGCACACCTTCCTAAGGAAAGGATATGGATCAGAAGACATTGCAATTACTAAATGATATTTAAACAGACTTAAAGAAGTTCCAAATCTATACTTGCGCGCTTATTATTTCAGTTATTTTGCCTTTAATGTAAATAAGCATGTGCAAACAATATACTTGCTCTTGTGAATTTATTTTGATGTTAATTACATTGTGCCAGCTGTCTCTTTAATACCGCGTGGTTTATATACATGCTGCTGATTGGGCTGACATGTTTGACACACCCACCAAACAAGAGAAAACGCATTTAAAACCCGGTTGCACACCGTTTCCAGGAAACATGTCGTTCACACCGGTTTGAGCTTGAACGTGCCCCAGGCTTTTGGAACGCAGGGATAACGTGATGACGTAAAAGAATCACTGATTCGGTTCTTGGAAACGAACTGTTCGAACGAGCCGGCTCGTTCAAATGATTCGGACCTCCCTTCCCTACAATACAACGCGCACAGCTACAGAACGAGTGAAGTGTGTGTTGTGGTGTAGGTGTCAAATGTAACTGTAGTGAGCACAGTAACTACAGCAGACAGTCTAGCAGTCATTGATTAAACACGCGAGCGCGACAATACGCGTTCATAGATATTCAGCATCCTCGAGGACTGAATGAATGAAGAACGCGCTGTGATCTATTTTTATCCCGCGCGCTGGTGCAGGTGCACAGGTCAGAGCAGGCGGAAGTGACGAGTGCGCTCACGAGACGCGCATTAAACCGTCGGGATTGGATCGGAGGACAGTCGAGCGGAGCTCAGCCGGTAGGATTTCACTGCTTTCCTTCGTTTGCCACTCACATCTTGTGATTTACGACCGTCTTGAGTTATGGTAGCATAAACGCTGGCATTTTTCGCCCGTCTTATAGGCTTGTTTACGTTGTGTGTGTGTGTGTGTGTGTGTGTGTGTGTGTGTGTGTGTGTGTGTGTGTGTGTGTGTGTGTGTGTGTGTGTGTGTGAGTGTGTGT
>NW_015505823.1:447821-448515 GCF_001515645.1 Sinocyclocheilus grahami
TTAATCACAACAATGTATATACAATTACAAATGATTATATATAAATCGTCAGTTTGTTGTTTTTCACACATGCACACAGACATTATTTCATACACGACATAGTCGTGAGATGCAAGAAACATAGACATATGGCAATAAATCTGTAGACGCGTCCATAACAACAAAAGAATACTTTATTGAAGCTTTTCTGATAAGAAGTGTGTGCTGCAAACACGAGCATTTTTGATGATTGTTTCTGTCCAGTCCGCTCGATTTATCATGTTTAACCACAGCTGTCGTCGTTTTTTTGTCTGGCAGTGGCAGCAGATATGAGATCAGATTTCTAATTTTAGGCTGTATTACGTCGATTCTGGCACCCAACATCACAACAAGATGATATTTTAAGCTCATGTAGCTGAATCTGCGCTGGTTGGAATGGGCCGCCTCCAGCTAGCGCTGTGACGTCGCTGAGCCTAGTTACCTGTGGTTGGCCTGGCCGTGCGTCACTCAGAAAACAACAGGCCAATCAGAAGAGAGGCTCATGAATATTAATTAGACAGACCAAAATCGACCTGTTCTCAGCAGAGCTCCTGAGAAAGGAGCTGTAAAAATATATTGACATGGTTTTTGGTACTTATATCGCAAATATATATTCTTAAGGACATCAAAACCTCAAATAAAACTCCAGAAAGGTGTACAATATGGGACCTTTAAA
>NW_015505823.1:448919-474344 GCF_001515645.1 Sinocyclocheilus grahami
ACATAGACATATGGCAATAAATCTGTAGACGCGTCCATAACAACAAAAGAATACTTTATTGAACCTTTTCTGATAAGAAGTGTGCGCTGTAAACACAAGCATTTTTGATGATTGTTTCTGTCCAGTCTGCTCGTTTTATCATGTTTAACCACAGCTGTCGTCGTTTTTTTGTCTGGCAGTGGCACCAGATATGAGATCAGATTTCTAATTTGAGGCTGTATTACGTCGATTCTGGCACCCAACATCACAACAAGATGATATTTTAAGCTCATGTAGCTGAATCTGCGCTGGTTGGAATGGGCCGCCTCCAGCTAGCGCTGTGACGTCGCTGAGCCTAGTTACCTGTGGTTGGCCTGGCCGTGCGTCACTCAGAAAACAACAGGCCAATCAGAAGAGAGGCTCATGAATATTAATTAGACAGACCAAAATCGACCTGTTCTCAGCAGAGCTCCTGAGAAAGGAGCTGTAAAAATATATTGACATGGTTTTTGGTACTTATACCGCAAATATATATTCTTAAGGACATCAAAACCTCAAATAAAACTCCAGAAAGGTGTACAATATGGGACCTTTAAACATCAAACTGTGACGCAGATAAATAGACCGAATCTGTTTTTTGTTTTGCTTTTAACTTGTTTTTAGTGTAAATGCATTGAGAGAGTTGTCACGAGGGTTATACTTTAGTATATGTGATGCCAAAAGTGTGCATCTGCTGTATAAAATAGTTTTTTTGCCTTATAATAGGTTAGTTAATGACAGGTTCTTATTGTGACAACTTGCCCCACTCTTCCCCGCTTGGTTGTATATCCATGTAACTCTGATGTTCTTAGACTAATAATATAACACATGCTGATCAGGTCATAGTCCACTGAAACAAATGTACAATAGTCAGCAATTATTTTGGCTTTTTGCACTGCCTGTTATATCAATAAAGAAGCTAATGTGTTGCTCAAAGTTTTGAAGTTTGCTTTAGTTTAATATTATTTAACCCTGTAAAGCCTGACATATGAAATATCTTTTTTTTTTAACTGAACAGTTTATTGAACCTTTAGACAAAATATAAAACATGCATGTGTTTTGTTGAGGATCATATTTAATACACCAGGCTTTTATGGCTCGTATAGTATGATATAGTGAGAATATGAACGCCTGCATTTTATTCAGAGGCCCAAACGGAGTAAAACTGTGCAATTTGGTGCAGATGCTGATATGGACAAAAACTGATGCAATTCTGATGCTTGTAATGTAAACAAATGAGATCTTAATAACAGTATAGCAGATACTTAAAATGATAAAAATATTATTGGTGGTCGCTCTATATCTCCAATAAGATGCCTTAGTAAGATGATATTTAAATGATGCAATGCAGTCCAGTCCAATGCTGATTAAGGGTTGAACAAATAAAGGCTCCTCAGAAGATGTGAGATGTTCTGGAGGCTTGTGAAGATCACTCCTCCGCTGAGGAACAGTGAAAGTAAAGCTTCTGGAAACAAACGCTCCTCAAAAGATCCTGAGGATCAGATTTGAGACGCACTGATTTTTCTAGAAAATGATTGATGGAGAATCAAGTAAAGCAGAGCTGCTTCAGTCCAGTGAGGGTTCATCTGAATATCACTTAAAAATCAAGTTAAATTTTAAAATTAAACTAAAAATTATTTCAGGATTATTTTTAAATTATATAAAATAATTCTTAAAAAAACGATGTATATATACATAAAAATTCTTATGTATTATACTATTAATAATAAATAGTAAATAAATATTTAGCTATAAATATACTTTTTCAATTCATTACAATCAGCCATTGTAATCATTGTAATTTAATAATTATTATTTAGTTAAGCAATTATAATAATAAATATATAAACCGTATTACTGAAATATTACTAAAGTTATTCTTTTTTTTCTTTTTTTCGTTAAGAGTGCAAAACATACAACATACGGTGAACACAAAACACAAAAACAGCAATAGAACAGCAATGAAAATAAACAGTGATGACAATCTGAATAATAGAAGTAGTATTCGAGTAGTACTAGCATGCATGCATAATAATAATAATAATAATAATACTAAAGATGGTGATGATAATAATACCTTGTCAATAATAATAAATGTAATGATAATAATAATGTAATAACAATCGTAATAATGATAATGTAATAATGACACATACCCAACACATACCACACCTATTCTAGCTTCTGTGTCAATGTTTTTTTTTCTTCTTTTTTCTTTTTCTTTCTTGCTTTCTTTCCAATTCACGGTAAGATGACTGTATGTGTGTATGCCTAAGCTGATGTGGTGCATTAAAAGAAGCGTGTGGTGCATTAAAATCAGCATGCGGTGCATTAAAAACATGTGTGGTATATGTTGGGTGCAGATTTTATTTAGTTATTTATTTATTTTAGGTATATATATTTAGTGTTATGATCTTCATTAAACCGTTACCGTCCTTATATAAAATATCATCCCATCAACATCATCTTATTACTGCTCAATGTTTCTCTGATATTAATGATAATAATAATATTAAAAACAATATTGAATACTACTACTAAAGTTATTCTGACGTTTACTTTATAAATCAGCAAAGATTTGACAGCAAAAAGACATGTGAAGCACGAGCTGAAGCTGGAGGTTTGTACAGTTACACTAAAAGTATGTTTGGTAAAGCAATGCGAGTGTTAAGTATGTAGAACGGGGCTCGTGCGATTGCGATTTGTTTCCAGTATGTCTGAATGTCCACGTGTGTCAGTAATGAGACGTTGCCATCAATCTGAGACTGAGACGGGTGCAGTTACAGGTCACTCTCTCCAATTTAGCAGATGTGGGTGTTTCCTCATTCTCTCGTTCTCCTCTGCACCTCTAATTAAGCAAATGCAGCCACTCACTCTCGAGACGCCTCTCGGCTCAAGCTCAACCTGTTATCTTTGTTTTTTAAGTGTGATGGGAGGAAAGTGGATCGCTGGCACTCGTGAGCAAACGTGAGGGATCTTGCAAGGACAAATTTACATATAGTTTGCATTTAAAGCTCACCCAAAAAAGACCGTGAAGTAGTCCGTATGACTTGTGCACTATATTCTGAAGCCGTAAGAGAGAGTTCAGGTGTCCTAAAGAATTAGATTTGAGAGCTTTTTGGCTGAACTCTTCTTGTAATGGCTGAACAAGCTGCATGTTCCAGCAGCTAAATGGCAATTCATTACAGGCTGTATAGAATATCAAATGTATTTCCTTGTAATAATCGAGAATATTATCTGTCAGGTTCATAGTAAAATGTGAATGCAAAAAGACCTTAATGGAAGCAGGCTGAGAGCAAGATGCTCATGTGTGCTCGTATAAATCAGCATCTGATTTCTTATATAATCTCACCACTGAATCATATGCAAATAGGACACTGAGGGTCTCCTGCACGCTGCACTAGAGCTGCACAATATACATGAACAAAACTACAAATACACACACACATGCATGTATATATTTTCAAAATATATTCTGTTTGTGTGTATTTATATATACACATAATAAATAAACAGTACACACACATATATTATGTTAACAAAAACTTTTTTGAATAATCGTTTGACAGCACTAATAAATATATATATATATATATATATATATATATATAGGGGTGGAATGGTACACAGATGTCACGGTTCGGTACGTACCTCGGTTTGGGGGTCACGGTTCGATACGATTTCGGGACAACAGGGGGAAAAAACTAATTTACTATGCTCGGTTTCTTTTCATTTATTTTGAACAGACAAGTAGTACAAATTACAATTTTTTTCCACCTAGATTTGAAAATACTAAATATTATTACATTGTTATGTATATAAAATCTGCAGTACATATAGGTCTATACATACAAGGAATAAATTCTTGAAACATATTTGATTTAGTTTACTGTAAACTGCGACACGTAACGTAACCTATATACACCGAGTTTCAGTTCATTTTTGTGACACGCATAATTTGTTCACAGAAAGGAAACTCAAATGGCAGAAAGCGGCATTCTATTTGTTTTCTTTATTGTACAAAAGCACAACGTTTTGTTTTCATTGTGAGTGTACACAAATAAAAGCAGACATTTATACAGTGATGCATTATTAATAAGACAATAAGTGTGTGAGGAGTGGGGCGGACCGAGAGCAGTGGGAACGGAGCGAGGCCGTGGAGTAATTGATGATGAGCAACACCTGCACCACTCACCGGTCTCGAGTCCCACAGAGGAGCTCCGGAAGGATAAAAAGAAGAGCTGTGGTGGAGTTGCCGGGAGAGAAGACCAGGACTGGACTTCTCTCCTCTTTCACTATTGTCACTCCTCCTTTTATCCCTTCGGAGCTCCTCTGTGGGACTGGAGACCAATGAGTGGTGCAGGTGTCGCTCATCATCAATTACTCCACGTGATACTGCATCAAGAAGGGAGTTAACAGCAGACGGAACATCCAAGACTTTTGGATCCTTTCCTTGTCACCTTTTGCACTCCTCTTGAAACCTCATCTTGACCTTTTTCCTTCTAAAATAAACAAATAGATGTTTTAAAAGATAGCTAGAAAATTTGGGACGATGCACCTACACACAGAGAACAAATACATGATTTAACCATATAGAATAAAATTAAGCCCTGTTGTACAACATACACTGGAAAAACATCTGTCAGAAATTATTACATTTCATCAATAATAAAAAAAATGAATGAAATTTTGAAGTAGAAAGACTAAAACAGTACTTTCTTATAAAACATATTCCAATAATCTTTATTTACAACTTCAAAAATCCTTTTTATAGCGTAAAAATGTTAGATCTTAAAGGAATGCATCAGATCATCCATCATTTACTCATGTTGTTCCATGGAGATTAAATGCTTTCAAGCATCAGAAAAGCACCAAATATCAAAAATATCATATCCATGTGACTTTTAAAATAAAATAAAATACATAAAATAACACAGTTTCAACATTGCAAACATGCAAAGCATACTGGGAGCTAGAAATCCACTGTCCAGTGTCAGTTAATGCAACACAAATGGACAAAGTATACTTCCAATTTACTATTTTAGGTGGAGTGACAAAATATTTAGAAACTGAGCTAGAGTGAATATCAGAAAGAGTTTCAGTGAACACAATTTTTTCTCATTGAATATCCTAAAATACATCACATTTTGTGTCCAATTTATACTTTCTTGGAATGAAAATGCTTTTCAGTTGCCCAACCTTTCAATCAGAGAGTCATCAGACAGCCAGTGACAAACAGTAAATAACTGCAAACAGCAAATAACCCCTAAACAACACAAAGCTCTTCCGTCATCAACCTGCCCCAAACCATCATCTGCCCCTATGCATTGCAGGAACTTTTAGTGAGGGATCATGTAAAGATCTCCTGCATATTTGTGACAGTCCCTTCCTTACTATGGAATGTGCATAATTGTGTCTGTTCGCTGTGCGTGGCCCATGACATTTTTTAGTGCCAGTCCAATTCGTCCGCTACACTCTTAAAAATAAAGGTGCTTGACGATGCCATAGAAGAACCTTTTTGTCTAAATGGTTCCATAAAGAACCTTTAACATCTGAAGAACATTTCTGTTTCACAAAAGGTTCTTTGTGGCGAAAGAAGGTTCTTCAGATTATAAAAAGGTAAGAAAGTGATGGTTCTTTAAAGAACCTTTGACTGAATGATTCTTTGTGGAACCAAAAATGGTTCTTCTATGGCATCGCTTGAAGAACCTTTTGAAGTACCTTTATTTTTAAGAGTGTAGAAGGGGCATGTATTCAGATGGACATGGACAGCTGCACTGCCAGGATGGCATACACAAGCTTTGAATTGCATGGCGATTTGGCACACATGCATCATCACGTACACCTAGGTATCATTACAGATACCCTTATGAAAGAGAGACAGAAAACAGGGCATATGCCAAGGTTAGATAACAGAATCTGATGGGTATATTGAAATGTTTATGCCTAGTAAGAGCTTGATTAGCTGGTTCAGGTGTGTTTAATTAGGGTTGGAGTTAAACTCTGTAGGACACCGGCCCTCCAGGACCGAGTTTGGACAGCCCTGCACCAACCTCTGTGCCAGTAAATGTCTATCAGTGGCGTCCTAAGCCATCGTGAGGGCACTGCAGAAAGGGAAGGGAGGGAAAAAGTTGGCATGGATAGATGTCAAGGCCTAACTAGGGCCTTGATGGTCCCAAAGCTTATTTCCTTCATTATCCCAATTACAGATCAATCCTTTCGTCAAGAAGAGCAGTACGGCACATTGGAAGGTCTCAAAGGAAACAGTTTGGGGTTTATCCAAGAACAAGCTTTCATTTCGCTCTGTTACATCATCTGGCTTATTTCAGCTAATAATTGTGTAATGATATCACATGTCTTACGAGCTGGCCAAACTGGTCAAAATGACGAGGATCAAGTCTTGTGGTTTGACTGTGTGAGAGAGCCAAAAAACACTCATAAATCTGTGTGTGTGCTTCAGTCATGCAGCTGCTGCTAGAAAGATCTGTTGGTCAATAGATCAGATCAGTCCTGTTCATCCAGGCTACAGCAGAAAGAGTGTAGACCAGCAGAGTAAAGAGTCTAGAGCAGATTAAGGTCTGGCTGGTTAAAATGATGAAATTAACCCCTGCTGGTAAGTGTTATATATCTGGCAGCAAAAAGCATCTTTTTCATAATTAAAAAAAAAAAATGTTATCTATATTTGTATATTAATTTATGTTTCATAACAAATACATTTACGTATATATATATATATATATATATATATATATATATTTATTAGTGCTGTCAAACGATTATTCAAAAAAGTTTTTGTTAACATAATATATGTGTGTGTACTGTTTATTTATTATGTGTATATATAAATACACACATACAGAATATATTTTGAAAATATATACATGCATGTGTGTGTGTATTTATATATACAGTACATAATAAATAGAGATCGACCATTGTATCGGTTTTGCCGATTAATCGGCACCGATAGTTGATTGCTGGAACTACCGGTTATCGACAAAAATCCATGCCGATAGTTTTCTGGTTTGCGTCCATTGCTGGAGCGGCTGAGAAGGGTCTGCTGTCATTACACAGTGCGAGAGCGGCCTCTAGTGGTTGAAATCACTGACAGCACGTGCTATTTGTTTAGACACGTGAGACTGCATGCTGAACAGAGCGGGAAATAGTTCAAGAATAGAAGCAGTTAAAGTGTGAGAGTATACATACAATATCCATATGTATATAATTTTAATGCTATAGCCTTTGTGTATATATTTAAAGATGTGCATCTTTAAGCATGACAGTTGAAATGGTAACACTTTAAAATAAGAGTCCATTTGTAGCATTAAGATTAATGAAAGCTGTGTAAGTATTGTTCCTTGTTAGAGTGTGTTAATTTCAACATTTACTATTACTGCTACTAGTATGGTTCAGTACTGTTTTTGTTAATAAAGCACTATTTTTATTTATATAATTAATCGGAAACGGCCAGTGTGGTCCAACCTAGCTATCGGTATCAGCAAACTCCACTATCGGTCGACCTCTAATAATAAATATATAAATATACAACTCATATATTATGTTAACAAAAACTTTTATTTTGGATGCAGTTATGACTGATGCAATTGACAGCACTAAAGCACTAATATATACACACACACATATATAATATGAAAAAGATTTATTTATTGTTTCATTCATTCATTCCAGAGTAGATTCAAAATGTATAATTTAATAATTAAAAATAGTCATAAACAGCCATATTTACCTACATACTGTATGTGTTTATTAAAAAACATTATAAATACGTAAACATTGAAGCCATTCATGATGTGTGGTTTCCCAGAAGTGATGTCACAGAGGGAGGGGCGGGACTAGAACGGGACACAATATTTATGTAGTTGACATGTGGGCTTTCTGTCCAGTTCCTGTAATCCTGGACAGAAAGCTCTCCTTCTGCTGCTTTATTTTCATAAGCTCACAGCCACGGCAGGAGCGCGTTTGTTTCATAAGAGAGAGACCTTGATGTGTGTGTTTTGTCCTGTTGAAATAAAAGCTTCTGCCGTTCTCTCTTATTAGTGCTTGACTGATAAAGTTTTAATGGCATATGCTGATAAATGATATCTAGAGAATGTCTTTTTATGGTACACTGAAATGTTTCTGTATCTGAGTGTTTGTGTTTTTGATGTTGTCTTTTGCATTTAAGCAGATGTTAAACAACAGGTGAATCCCGGACAGAAACAAGCTTTATTTCATCTCTCTCTCTCTCTCTCTCTCTCTCTCTCTCTCAAAACTTGCTCTATTTATCCATTTGATCATCTGCTTGTTTCATTTTTCCACTTCTGAAACAACAACAAAATGAAAATGTGCTGGGTTTACTTTGAATAAATTTTCGCTTTGGAATTGATCAAATAATTACAAAAAATGGCAAGTAAAACAGTAAAATATTTTTTTTTCATTTTGAAGACTGAAATACTTTCTTGTAAAACTTACTTGAATAACTTTTGTTTTGTAGTATTAACTTTGAAAAAATATATATATATATTTTTTTATATATATATATATATATATTGCATTTGGATTCATGCAAAAACCACAACAATGCAGGTGAGAAAGGAATTTTAGTTTATTTTTTAATAATTTCATATAGCATTCATATATTTATGGTTCTCTATAAATATTATGTAAATTAAATGTAATATATTTAAAAAATAAAATGTTTTTAATTAGCATTTTATTTTGTTTTTATTTACAATAATTTGCTCATTTTAATTTTATGTTTTTAAGATTTAAATGATTTTTAGCTTTTCATCAGCCCCAGTTTGGGAAACCTTGCACTAGTAATACAGAAACACCTCACTATTTTTTTTTGAGGGCATGTACAGTGGGTACGGAAAGTATTCAGACCCCCTTAAATTTTTCACTCTTTGTTATATTGCAGCCATTTGCTAAAATCATTTAAGTTACATTTTTTTCCTCATTAATGTACACACAGCACCCCATATTGACAGAAAAACACAGAATTGTTGACATTTTTGCAGATTTATTAAAAAAGAAAAACTGAAATATCACATGGTCCTAAGTATTCAGACCCTTTGCTGTGACACTCATATATTTAACTCAGGGGCTGTCCATTTCTTCTGATCAGCCTTGAGATGGTTCTACACCTTCATTCGAGTCCAGCTGTGTTTGATTATACTGACTGGACTTGATTAGGAAAGCCACACACCTGTCTATACAAGACCTTACAGCTCACAGTGCATGTCAGAACAAATGAGAATCATGAGGTCAAAGGAACCGCCTGAAGAGCTCAGAGACAGAATTGTGGCAAGGCACAGATCTGGCCAAGGTTACAAAAAAAATTCTGCTGCACTTAAGGTTCCTAAGAGCACAGCGGCCTCCATAATCCTTAAATGGAAGACGTGTGAGACGACCAGAACCATATATAAATACACACATACAGAATATATTTTGAAAATATATACATGCATGTGTGTGTGTATTTATATATACAGTACATAATAAATAGAGATCGACCATTGTATCGGTTTTGCCGATTAATCGGCACCGATAGTTGATTGCTGGAACTACCGGTTATCGACAAAAATCCATGCCGATAGTTTTCTGGTTTGCGTCCATTGCTGGAGCGGCTGAGAAGGGTCTGCTGTCATTACACAGTGCGAGAGCGGCCTCTAGTGGTTGAAATCACTGACAGCACGTGCTATTTGTTTAGACACGTGAGACTGCATGCTGAACAGAGCGGGAAATAGTTCAAGAATAGAAGCAGTTAAAGTGTGAGAGTATACATACAATATCCATATGTATATAATTTTAATGCTATAGCCTTTGTGTATATATTTAAAGATGTGCATCTTTAAGCATGACAGTTGAAATGGTAACACTTTAAAATAAGAGTCCATTTGTAGCATTAAGATTAATGAAAGCTGTGTAAGTATTGTTCCTTGTTAGAGTGTGTTAATTTCAACATTTACTATTACTGCTACTAGTATGGTTCAGTACTGTTTTTGTTAATAAAGCACTATTTTTATTTATATAATTAATCGGAAACGGCCAGTGTGGTCCAACCTAGCTATCGGTATCAGCAAAATCCACTATCGGTCGACCTCTAATAATAAATATACACAGTACACACTCATATATTATGTTAACAAAAACTTTTATTTTGGATGCAGTTATGACTGATGCAATTGACAGCACTAATATATATATATATACACACACACATATATAATATGAAAAAGATTTATTTATTGTTTCATTCATTCATTCCAGAGTAGATTCAAAATGTATAATTTAATAATTAAAAATAGTCATAAACAGCCATATTTACCTACATACTGTATGTGTTTATTAAAAAACATTATAAATACGTAAACATTGAAGCCATTCATGATGTGTGGTTTCCCAGAAGTGATGTCACAGAGGGAGGGGCGGGACTAGAACGGGACACAATATTTATGTAGTTGACATGTGGGCTTTCTGTCCAGTTCCTGTAATCCTGGACAGAAAGCTCTCCTTCTGCTGCTTTATTTTCATAAGCTCACAGCCACGGCAGGAGCGCGTTTGTTTCATAAGAGAGAGACCTTGATGTGTGTGTTTTGTCCTGTTGAAATAAAAGCTTCTGCCGTTCTCTCTTATTAGTGCTTGACTGATAAAGTTTTAATGGCATATGCTGATAAATGATATCTAGAGAATGTCTTTTTATGGTACACTGAAATGTTTCTGTATCTGAGTGTTTGTGTTTTTGATGTTGTCTTTTGCATTTAAGCAGATGTTAAACAACAGGTGAATCCCGGACAGAAACAAGCTTTATTTCATCTCTCTCTCTCTCTCTCTCTCTCTCTCTCTCTCAAAACTTGCTCTATTTATCCATTTGATCATCTGCTTGTTTCATTTTTCCACTTCTGAAACAACAACAAAATGAAAATGTGCTGGGTTTACTTTGAATAAATTTTCGCTTTGGAATTGATCAAATAATTACAAAAAATGGCAAGTAAAACAGTAAAATATTTTTTTTTCATTTTGAAGACTGAAATACTTTCTTGTAAAACTTACTTGAATAACTTTTGTTTTGTAGTATTAACTTTGAAAAAATATATATATATATTTTTTTATATATATATATATATATATTGCATTTGGATTCATGCAAAAACCACAACAATGCAGGTGAGAAAGGAATTTTAGTTTATTTTTTAATAATTTCATATAGCATTCATATATTTATGGTTCTCTATAAATATTATGTAAATTAAATGTAATATATTTAAAAAATAAAATGTTTTTAATTAGCATTTTATTTTGTTTTTATTTACAATAATTTGCTCATTTTAATTTTATGTTTTTAAGATTTAAATGATTTTTAGCTTTTCATCAGCCCCAGTTTGGGAAACCTTGCACTAGTAATACAGAAACACCTCACTATTTTTTTTTGAGGGCATGTACAGTGGGTACGGAAAGTATTCAGACCCCCTTAAATTTTTCACTCTTTGTTATATTGCAGCCATTTGCTAAAATCATTTAAGTTACATTTTTTTCCTCATTAATGTACACACAGCACCCCATATTGACAGAAAAACACAGAATTGTTGACATTTTTGCAGATTTATTAAAAAAGAAAAACTGAAATATCACATGGTCCTAAGTATTTCTTTAAGAGAAGAGAAAGAAAAAATGTCACCCATCTTTAAATTTGTGGTTGGGTTTGTGTGGGTGGAGTCCAGTGCGTCTGTAAAACCCACAATCCAACCTTGTACTTGAATGCATTTATTCTTGTGATTGTGTGTGTGTGTGTGTGTGTGTTTAAAGCAGAGAGAAGTGCACTAAGCAAACAGCCGTTCTGACTGAGCACTTCTCCTCAAGGGGAAGACTGATTCTGCTTTAGTGTGTGAGTATGTGTGTGTCCTCCCAGATTTGTGTGCTACTATAATTACGAGCGCCTGCAGCGTCTCATGGGGAGTGCATTAACACACACGAGTGGAGGAATAAAAATCACCGCGCACACACTCACTCCTCTTTTCTCCTCTTTCCCCCTTGTTTCTCCCATCACTGCTCTCCACTTCTCTCCATCCTGGCCGATATACAGCATATCTGGCAATCGCTACTTACATTGATAAGTACATTGATGTAGGGTACTGAATAGGGATGTAATGATTCACTCAACTCACGATTCTCCTGGTTACCGCTGAAAACAACGCAGCTGCACTTATGAACTTTAATATGCATTATAGAGGCAAGATGAAAAGAAAAAATACAATCGAAAGACAGTAAGTTCCCCTCAGACATACATTCATATGAATCGTGATTTGTTTAGCATCTCAACCGATTTGAATCGTCACATATTTAAATAGATTTTCAACCAGCTCACAGTTAATCGTTATATCCCTAGTACTGAATAAATGTCATTTAAAAATTCTAAAAAAATAAATATACAAAAAAAATGATAAATATATATTTAAATAATATATATATTTTATAAATATATAGCAAAAAATATATATTAATGGCTAAATAGGTTTTAAAATTGATGTCACAGCAAATATTCTACAATGTTTTCCCCACAGTTAAGTAATTTTGAATCTTGTCGGTGCCGATATAAAAAATTATATAAAAATAAAACATAAAAAAAAAAATTGGTTCAGTATTTTAAAATGGATATTGATTTGCTAACTGAAACCTAATATCAGGTCCTTTCTCGACAAGAACCTTTTTGCAATTTGTCCCATTGTTCTTTATTAATCTCACATGTAAGTAACATTCTGGTCTTGGCTGTTGATATCTATGCTAATAAGATTAATATTGTTTTAATATTCACTACACTTTAAAAGTCTTCTGCTCACCAAGGCTGCATTTATTTGATTAAAAATACAGTAAAATTGTGAAATATTATTAGAATTTAAAATAACTGCTTTCTGTGTTAATATACAGTAAAATGTAATTTATTCTTTTGATCAAAGCTGAATTTTCAGCATCATTACTGCAGTCTTCAGTGATCTGTCAGAAATCATTCTAATATGCTGATTAGAATTCAGATTGTTATCAATGTTGAAAACAGTTGTGCTGCCCAATATTTTTATGGAAACCATGATACATATAATTTTTTCAGGATTTATTTGAAACCGAAATCTTTTTTTGTTCTGTTCTCTCTTTAGTATTCATCCCATCATCCTCTCTGTTCTCTCTGGTCTCCCTTGTTTTCCCTGCTGTTGAAATCTTTTTGCTTGTACTGAGGTGACTGGATGATGTCCAGGCCTGTGTTTTTCTGCATGTGGTTCATTTCAGGTCATTCCTCGCCAGCATCTGGAGTATTGTGATTCAGTAGATTTGTATCGTGAAAAGCGCTATACAAATAAACTTGAATTGAATTGAATAGATTCAGTGTGACTGGTTGATATATTGAATGATTGGTGATATAAAATTAAGCGACATCTTGACGGTTGCAATGACTGTAATGCGATTTTATTCATGAAGTCGTTAAGAGCATATACATTTTTTTTTAGTTCAGTATAGCAAATAATGTTAATGTACAGTGTCATGCGAAAGTTTGGGAACCACTTGCAGAATCTGTGAAAATGTGAATAATTTTAACGAAATAAGAGGGATCATACAAAATGCATGTTATTTTTTATTTAGTACTGTCCTGAGTAAGATATTTTACATAAAAGGTGTTTACATATAGTCCACAAGACAAAAAAAATAGCTGAAATTCTTAAAATAACCATTGAAAAGTTTGGGAACCCTTGGTTCTGTGGTTACCTGGATGATCCACGACTGTTTTTTTGTTTTGTGATGGTTGTTCATGAGTCCCTTGTTTGTTCTGAACAGTTAAACTGAGCACTGTTCTTCAGAAAAATCCTCCAGCTCCTGCAGATTCTTCAGTTTTCCAGCATCTTTTGCATATTTGAATCCTTTGCAGCAGTGACTGTATGATTTTGAGATCCATCTTTTCACACTGAGGACAATTGAGGGACTCAAACACAACTATTAAAACATTCGGTTCAAACATTCACTGATGCTCCAGAAGGAAACACGACGCATTAAGAGCCGGGGGTGAAAACCATTTGAACAGGATGAAGATGTCCAAATTTTTCTTATTTTGTTGAAATGTATATTTTTTTCCATTTAGTACTGCCCTTCAGAAGCAACAGAAGATACTTGCATGCAGTGTTGGGCAAGTTACTCTGAAAATGCAATTAGATTACTGATTACTCCTTTTAAAAGTAATCACGTTACTGTTCTGATTACTTTTATTTCAAAAGTAATTAGTTACGTTACTTTTTTCTGTGACCACATCCATGAAATTTACATGAAATCCCAGCATAAACGCTCACGATAAATATTTGTTATTAAAGCATCAACATTCACAGAGCACTGTTATTTTTAACTAAAGCAAGCATAGGCTGCTGCGTACATGGTTTGGCATGGCAGAATGCCAGCAAGCTGCTTTTATAATCTCTAAAAAGATGACATCCGTTCATCGCAATCTCACAAAGCTCTGTTATAACACAATGAATATATAAATAATGAATCTTTCATAATGTCTACAATTCGTGTGTTATGATGAGAGGATTTGTGGGCACGCACATTTCAGCACTGCACTCCTGACTGGCCATTGCGTTCCAGAAATCAACATTGCTCAACGCAACTAACACATGTTATAGCCTAAATAGACCTCGGCTTGTAACTATACTCTAATTACTATTTTGAAAATGATAACGCGTTAAATTACTCCGTTACTAAAAAGGTAATCAAATTACAGTAACGTGTTACTGCCCAACACTGCTTGCATGTTTCCCGGAAGACAGATTAAGTACAATTTACCTTGATCTTCAAATTCAAACGGTGTTCACCCCCGGTTCTTAATGCATCGTGTTTCCTTCTGGAGCATCAGTGAATGTTTGAACCGAATGTTTTAATAGTTGTGTTTGAGTCCCTCAATTGTCCTCAGTGTGAAAAGATGGATCTCAAAATCATACAGTCACTGCTGGAAAGGGTTCAAATATGCAAAAGATGCTGGAAAACTGAAGAATCTGCAGGAGCTGGAGGATTTTTCTGAAGAACAGTGCTCAGTTTAACTGTTCAGAACAAACAAGGGACTCATGAACAACCATCACAAAACAAAAAAACAGTCGTGGATCATCCAGGTAACCACAGAACCAAGGGTTCCCAAACTTTTGAATGGGGTTATTTGAATGATTTCAGCTATTTTTTTTGTCTTGTGGACTATATGTAAACACCTTTTATGTAAAATATCTTACTCAAGACAGTACTAAATAAAAAATAACATGCATTTTGTATGATCTCTCTTATTTTGTTAAAAGTATTAACATTTTCACAGATACTGTAAGGGGTTCCCAAACTTTCGCATGCCACTGTAGTTGGTAAGTTTTTTTAAATTTTCATGACTTGATTCAAGTTATATGTTTTAGTAAGTCGATTCATAAATCTGATTCAAAGATTTGTTTTTCACTCTCAATCATTACAAAGTACAAAAGCGTAGATGTACACATAAACAAATCAACAAATGAAATAAATAATTATGAAAAATAATAAACATTTTTGATTTGATTCAAGTTGTCTGTTTCAGTGAGTCGATTCATAATTCAGATTCATCAAGTGGTGTTATTACTCATTCGCAGAATGCTTGTCATTTTTGATACATTTTAGATTTTTTAATGTATAGTTTTAATAAAATTCCCCCCCAGGTTTGTTTATTGGTTGCACCTGTAACCACATTAATTCATTCAACTAACAAAATAAATAAGACAAACTAAAAACACTTTACGAAATAAAAACCTATTTGATAAATGTTATAGTATTAATATCTGTCGGTAAATATTGTCTGAATATGGATTATTATATGTGCATTAAAAAAAAGAATTAATATAATTCTGTTTTGTCTTTATTTTATTACAAACAGTGTGAAAATCATACTTATTTTAGTTATTTATTTATTTTTTTTACAGCATTTTCTTTGATTTAAATGATGCTTCTGTCAGAGCAAATACATTATTATGGAGATATTTTTCAGTCTTTTGCAGTATATTCAGTATATTTTGAGAAGTAATAGTTGTGTAGTTCAGCTCTGTGGTAATCAATCTTCCGCTATTGACTTTGAACCAGGCATTAACCTCTCATACAGGGTCGGGGCTGTAAGCCAAAACTTCATGTGTCCTTTTGTGTTTATTATTTGTGGCTGATCCTATATGTATTGTAGAACGATAGATAGTTTTAGCAAAATGTGTGTGTGTGTAGAGAGAGATAGAGATAGAGATACATATATGATTTATTTTAATATTTGTGACCTATGCTGGCAAAATGAGTCACAATGAGCAATTTTTCAAAAATGAATAATTTTTTTCTTTTCAAAGTCCTTCAGACATCAGACAAAAAATGACTGAGCTACACCCATTTGAAGTCAGCAAAGTCAGTTCTGAGAAAAATCAAGTTAAAGTTTTCTGAAGGTTCCAAAGCAAAATCACATAGCAACGTTGCATTGCTTCCTCCACGTCCTTATATTTTATTACTATATATAATACTAATTACTATTATTATAATCACAATAGGGCCTTTTTTTTTCTCCCTGAGAATGATGATCGTGGAATTTTTTCCCCCTGATTGGTTATAGCTAGGGCTGCAACAAACGATTATTTTGATAATTGATTAATCTAACGACTGTTACAACGATTAATCGACAAATCGTCGATTATTTCACTGATTAATCGGTAGACTTTGATTATTCAGCTTTTGCAATTAGTTAAAATATTGAGCTAATTATATTCTAACAAATAAATAAAGGTAATCACTTCAGCTTTTGAAAATCATTATGTAATTACAATTATTATACAATTAATATATACAAATAAATATATTTGGCACACAAAATGAGATGACAGACAGAGAAACTCTCATTCACCATATAATTAGCTATATGAAAAATTAACTGAATGACGCATCATTCTGCCTAACGTCTGGATAAGATACAAGATAAAGGCAATTAATAAGAAGACACTTTGTCTTTGGGTAAACTATTTTATTCACAACATAATCTCTCTTAAAATACCATATAGGGTTATGATAATCAAAACAGTCCTGAGTTAGATCAAGCTTTGATCTCTGCAAATCAAACACTGGAGAGCTGCTTCATAACAGAAAATAAAGTTGTAATTGTAACTGAAAGCGACACTGGTTTTTCATGTTTAATACTGTAAACGTGATTGATTTAAGGCTATCTGTTGTAGTGTTTCTCAACTGGTGGGTCGCAAGACCGTTCTGACTGGGTCGCGGAGTGTACAGTCAAAGAAACAACATCAACAACAAAAAATTTAATTCTAAATGTTTTTCTGATGCAAGACTTTTATTTTGAAAAATGTGTGTGAAAGCTCCCGATTCAGTATCTGCAGTCAGATGAGATGTTGTCAGGCTTAATGTCAGTCTCATTATTCTATTGCTATTTTTGTAACTTATGGAATAAAAAGTCTCTCACCTCAGAAAAATGCACTGTACTGTCCTGTCAGACTGTGCTTGTAGCACGTACTCTTTACGCAAATGCGGCGGCGCACTCTGTATATCATTTCACTAAAGCGCAAAAGAAACTAGGAGCATGCAACGTGTGAAATAAAAGTAAAGTACCAATAACTCACATAACTGGTACTTCACGTATTAGCTGAGAAGGATTTGCATGAAGGTATGATATTCATTCTATTCAGGAGCAGGTTTCATTAAGTCTTTGGGTAAACTATTTTATTCACAACATAATCTCTCTTAAAATACCATATAGGGTTATGATAATCAAAACAGTCCTGAGTTAGATCAAGCTTTGATCTCTGCAAATCAAACACTGGAGAGCTGCTTCATAACAGAAAATAAAGTTGTAATTGTAACTGAAAGCGACACTGGTTTTTCATGTTTAATACTGTAAACGTGATTGATTTAAGGCTATCTGTTGTAGTGTTTCTCAACTGGTGGGTCGCAAGACCGTTCTGACTGGGTCGCGGAGTGTACAGTCAAAGAAACAACATCAACAACAAAAAATTTAATTCTAAATGTTTTTCTGATGCAAGACTTTTATTTTGGAAACTCTCATTCACCATATAATTAGCTATATAAAAAATTTACTGAATGACGCATCATTCTGCCTAACGTCTGGATAAGATACAAGATAAAGGCAATTAATAAGAAGAAACTTTGTCTTTGGGTAAACTATTTTATTCACAACATAATCTCTCTTAAAATACCATATAGGGTTATGATAATCAAAACAGTCCTGAGCTAGATCAAGCTTTGATCTCTGCAAATCAAACACTGGAGAGCTGCTTTATAACAGAAAATAACGTTTTTGTAACTGAAAGCAACACTGGTTTTTCATGTTTAATACTGTAAACGTGATTGATTTAAGGCTATCTGTTGTAGTGTTTCTCAACTGGTGGGTCGCAAGACCGTTCTGACTGGGTCGCGGAGTGTACAGTCAAAGAAACAACATCAACAACAAAAAATTTAATTCTAAATGTTTTTCTGATGCAAGACTTTTATTTTGAAAAATGTGTGTGAAAGCTCCCGATTCAGTATCTGCAGTCAGATGAGATGTTGTCAGGCTTAATGTCAGTCTCATTATTCTATTGCTATTTTTGTAACTTATGGAATAAAAAGTCTCTCACCTCAGAAAAATGCACTGTACTGTCCTGTCAGACTGTGCTTGTAGCACGTACTCTTTACGCAAATGCGGCGGCGCACTCTGTATATCATTTCACTAAAGCGCAAAAGAAACTAGGAGCATGCAACGTGTGAAATAAAAGTAAAGTACCAATAACTCACATAACTGGTACTTCACGTATTAGCTGAGAAGGATTTGCATGAAGGTATGATATTCATTCTATTCAGGAGCAGGTTTCATTAACATTTCACGTTAGTATTGCGTATTCACCATGGTAACTGTTGTTTCCATAACCCAAAAACACCATGTTATTTTCACTTTGTGTTATTTTGTACGTTTAAATGATTGTGGTGACTCATACCAACTTAACTGTATTAACAAAAACTAGTTTGGGACTGCGACCTAATAGCCTTACCTTTATAGGCTGTTTATTCATCGGAATTAATCATATTTTTACAATTTATGTGTATTTTAAGTAAAGGGGGACAGTGATTGTGTCAATTTTTGTGAATGAAATTTGCTTCTTTTTTTTAAACACAAACACACACACACTTGCATTTGGACTCTCCATATGCGTAATGGTTTTTATACTGTACAAACTGTATTTTCTATCGCCCTACACCAACCCTACCCCTAAACCTACCCCTCACAGGAAACTTTCTGCATTTTTAGATTTTCAAAAAAACTCATTCTGAATTATTTATAAGCCTTTTGAATTACGGGGACACTGGAAGTGTCCTCATAAACCATGTTTACGTTGTAGTTCCCATGTTCACACACACACACACACACACACACACACATATACATACATACATACATGACCATGGGAAAATGTGTGTCTCATGGCCAAACCAGTTGAGAAGCACTGATCTATTGCATACTAACGTTAAATAAATAAACATGACATGACTGGACTTTACTGGAGTACTGAACCGCAGAGCTCGTGCAGACATCCACATCGCTGTAATCAGATGCGTTTTTGACTGCTGCTTTCACACCGCGGTCAGGTTTTGTTGTGTTTTTCCGTTATTGTGAGAAAAAGCAATGTAATTATCCTTCAGAAATCATTCTAATAGCTGATTTGCTGTTCAAGAAACATTTCTGATTATTATAAATGTTGAAAATGGTTGTGCCGCTTCATATTTCTGTGTATTATGTTTGCGCAGTGATTGGTGTGCATGTGAGCCGTTGGTTTACTGGAACGTACCCGTCTTCAGAGTCTGTGTTTCTCTTATTCATGTTAAGGACACAAGAGCTGTCAGTGTGTGTGTTCTGACGCGTCTCAATAATTAATGAGAGATTGTAACGGAGCCGAAGCAGTGCTGGATCCTTTACAGCCCGCAGAGGCTTCAGATGGATTTCAGACTGTATGTTTGTCCTCAATAAAGAGCCTCGGAGTTGGTATGCATGTGAATTATGACTAATTTATCTACTCAACTTTAAATCAGAGACCGTTTGGGTTTCTTTTAGGTCTAGACCTTAACTAACCTTGGTTTAGTGGCAGAGAAACATCTCGGTTTAATTGCAACTTAGTTTGGATGAAGTAAAAGCGATAAAATCCCGTTTGTGTTTTCACTCTTGCCGTGTGATGGTGAATCTCTTCAGTTGTCCGGTCTGTGTTATTGATCGTGCTGAATATGAGATCGGATGGCATAAATGTGTGTCGAACAGGACTAGCTTGCTAAGCAAACATGCCTGACACTCCTGTATGTCAATGCAGTCGGTTTAGTCAATGTTCAACAACACGCCTGACCCGCTTTGACATTAATACACTGTTCACATATACGGTTGCATTTTATTGTTATATAATTATTAATCCATGGCATGTTTTAAAAACACAATTAGTGACAAACACATACCACCATAGTTTATGCTAAAATACAATTGTTGAAATGGTTTACTATGGTAAAACTGGTGACTTGAATTAGCCATCTATCATCAAATACTAAAGTCAAAAAATTATTGATATTTTATTTTACTTTGTTTTTTAAATAATTGTATTATTTTATTTACATTATTTTACTTTAGTAGAATTTATTATTCATGATTTTATTAATTTTGTTTAGTAATATTAGTTTTTTTGTAGTAGTAGCCTACTTTTATTATATATATATATATATATATATATATATATATATATATATAATAAAAGTACTACTACAAAAAAAACTAATATTACTAAACAATTTTTATTTCTATTATTGTAATGTACTGTTTCAGTAATGCGGTTATTTTTTTAATTAATTAATTTATATTTTTTTATTTAGTATTTGATTATTTTATTTAATATTTGCTTTTTGCGTACTGTAACTGGGAGAATATAAATTAAGAAAGTGCAAATTTAACAACCTTTACGAAAGCTCTGATTTTAGAATATGTAATTTTATTTATTTTTTCCTCCATTTGTGCTTGTCTTGTAAAGTCTGATAAACATCCAACAACCAGGTTTAATCCAATAGTGTTCAGTGGCAATAAAAACAGCAATAAAGTGATCATTTTCTAAAAATCCAATCCGTGTGTGTTAAAATATGCAGATTTATATTGCTTATGGTCATTCGTTTTTAGACTGAACTCGGTTTTGCTCGGCTGCTGTCGGTATTTTCAGTTGTGTTTTTGTGTGGCTGCTGTTATTTTGTTATTTTTCATCAGAGAGAATCTAATGAAGCGAGGACTGTTAAATTATGAGTAACTGACTTCATCTCACATTATTAGAAAATCACAATTAAGCCTCTTCTTCCAGCATCATTAATGAATCCTCAGAAGTAGTTATGCATGCATTTATGAAGTCATTAACATAAGGTTTATTATTAATTTATGAACGGGACCCGCCGTTAGCAGAGCTGTAAATGACAGAAATATAAAACAGTTCTTCGTGTCAGAATATTGGGAGGAAACTGAAGAATGTTTTTACATAGATTACATGAAACTTAATGAACATACAGAATTCTTGCAAAAATTCTGTGAATATTTCTTATAAATGTACAGGGAAAGGATTTCCTTTTATATTACTTTTTTAATAATTAAATGTATATATTTTTTCCAAGTTTCATACAATGCAAATGTTTAATGTAAAAGTAAATTAGGCCTACTTGAAGACCTTTTAAGATTTAATGACACAAATTGTGACATTCTTTTTTGTACATGTTCCTCCTTAATTGTTGTTACTGTAATGCTTTTTAAAAATGTGTGCTGATGTTAATTCAAGTATAAAATATTACAGAATAAATGATTACCTCAATGCATTATTTATTTATTTTTGCTTAACAGTAATGACAATTTAGCTTAAAGTCAAAATAATGTTAAAAATGTCACATTGCAAAAATCATAATTGTCTCAAAATGAGTCTGTTTTCTTTAAACTAAATATTATTTATTTAGATTTTGGGGTGAAACAAGAATTATATATTGACAACAAAATCGGAGCAAATAAATATATGTAATGTTTTATTTTGCTTTATTGTTTTATTAATATTTTATTTATTTAATTTTTTTAACTTTGCTTTAGTAATATTTGGTTATTTTATCTAATATTTTACTTCATTGTTTTAGTGATTTCTTTTATTTATTGTACTTAATATTTTATTTTACTTTATTGTATTATTTTATTTAATATTTTATTTTTTGGATCAAAATCATCAAATTTAGCTTAAAGGGATAGTTCACCCAAAAATGAAAATGTGATGTTTATCTGCTTACCCCCGGGGCATCCAAGATGTAGGTGACTTTGTTTCTTCAGTAGAACACAGATTTTGAAATCAAACCGTTGCAGTCTGTCAGTCTTATAATTAGGGATGTGCGCGACGACTAATTTGACTGTCGTTTAAAACGAAAGTTTTGTATCCGACTAGTCTAAAAGCAAGAAACCCCCCAAAAAGAAAAAAAATTCTGTGCGTGCGTGTAGCATAGCCTATATTTGAAATACTTAATCTATGAATCACACTGTCAAATCCCTCAATGAATTCCGCTTGCCGCATACTTGCCTCACGTTATCATCATTTAATTTTAGGCGGTCGTTAAAAAGAAAAAAACAGCGAAAGAGCATACACTCAACATCGGCCAAAGCATAGCTTATTTATTCAAATGAGCTGGGGAAATGCAGAACAATGCAAAATCAATCAATAGCCTGACAGAATTCTTAATCTTCATATAACGTTAGCCAACATATTAAAACACAAGTCAAAACAATAGAACATTAAAACGGCTTTTAAAAACGTACTTCGTGTTGGTTATATCGTCTAAAAACAAAAGGCAACAATGCCCATTTGACTTACTCAGACCATGCGTTATTTGTTCAGTGAAATTACCAGCGGGGTCTGGTGAAAGACGGGACCTGAGGCGATTAACAATAAAATTCCTACCCTTGAAAAAACGCGCTCGGCAGGAACTGAATTCGCAGGCACACAGAGATAACGAAAAGCAAGCCGATAGAGTTTCAGAAAGCGCCCGGACATCCCGCACCATCACCGAAGTGGGTCTTCGTTAGAGGAACAGATGGCGCGGACGGGATCACAGCGCCGGCTGGTTGTGGCGAATGACGTGATTGACATTTGCTGGCTTTGGCCAGCCTCTAAGCTAACGCCTACGTGCCTGTATCGAATATGGTTACACATCGCTCCAGTAGAGTTATTGTAAGACAATTTGACATTACACAGTTTACACAATTTTTCCGTTTCCTTCAAAATAATCCCACACCTTGCTGGTCTTTCGCATGGTCATTTTTTAACTCACCGCAACTGACACGAAGAAAACGCATGTGGGGTCTGAGGTAAAAATTTAGTTTCCGCCCAGATAAACTTTAAAAAATAGTGTATTATTTTTCAAACGTTTTATTTTAACTTGTTATTTAAAAAGTTTTAAATGCAATGTTAAAATGATGGTAATTTGAATGATAAAATCATGTTTTAGTCTTCCTTTTTTTCTTCTGTCGTGTAATCGACTATTGTTTTCAGTGTCGACTAGTAGGAGCTGTACCGTTTAGTCGACTAGACCCGCACATCCCTACTTATAATGCAAGTGGATGGGAATCACGGCTTTGAGAGTCAAAAAACATACACAAATTAAACCCTGTGGCTCATGACGATACATTGATGTGTAAATACACGAAACGATCGGTCTGTGCAAGAAACTGAACGGTATGGACCATTGACACTCCTAATTGAGATTGTAGATAGTGTCAATGGTCCATTTGAGAGATAGGTGGCGGTAATGCACTTATAAGTCTGCGATCCGCCGTTCGAAAGAAGACGACGCGTCAGGTGCCGGCTGTTGAATGCGCTCATGATGCGCTCTGGACAATTCGGACATTGCGGTGAAAATCAGAGGTAAAAAACGACATAAATACTGTTCAGTTTCTTGCACAGACCGATCGTTTTGTGTCTTTACACATCAATGTATCGTCACGAGCCACAGGGTTTAATTTGTGTATGTTTTTTGACTCTCAAAGCCGTCATTCCCATCCACTTGCATTATACGACTGACAGACTGCAACGGTTTGACTTCAAAATCTTCATATCTTCATTTCTGAAGAAACAAAGTCACCTACATCTTGGCTGCCCTGGGGGTAAGCCGATAAACATCACATTTTCATTTTTTCATTTTTTATCCCTTTAAAACATCAAAATAATGTGCTTAAAATGTCACATTGCAAAAATCCTAATTATCCTAAAACAAGGGTCTATTTTCTTTAACCTAAATATAATTTCTGATTTCTTTCTTCCGATTTTGGGGTGAAACACAAGACATTTCTTCATTAGAGTCACATTTCTGGGCAGATTTGAGTGAGAGTCTGTATCCCACCAGCTGATCCTTTGTTTGGTTTTTTATTTAACAAAATGTTTGTAATCTTCATTTACAATTCCACTGATAATATGTGAGTCTGGCCTCAGTCGTGTGTGAAGTGTGTCTTTTTCTGAGCTGTCACACTTTAATTGGGCAGACGGGGGTGTAAATGAGATGGGTCTTTGTCCCCATATGGGGCGTATGAGACGGGACGCCCGCGGGTGTGTGAGGAGGTGGGACTCATTTGACATGCAGCATCCCTCTCTTTCATGATCAGACACACACACACACACACACTCGGCAGAGGTCTGACGGTTAATGATCCGGGCGTGAGCAGCTGTTCATTAGTTTGTCTCTTTAGTGTCCCGACACCCAGCAAATATTCCCCCTTCATTTCCATCCGTTCACCACCTGAACCTCCGTCAAACAGGCCGGTTAATGTGAAGAGAAAAAACAGTTCATAGTGTCAAGAGCAAATCTCAATCCTCCCCTAACAATCACAATCATATCAAATCTCAGTGTTGCTTAATGTTTACAACATTTAGAACAAAGACATTGTGAATATTTCATTGGGACCCACTTTATATTAAGTGTCTTTAACTATGTACTTACATTTTAATTAACCATATGATACATTGCACTTCTTGCATACATGTTTTGCAATTTAATATAAACACGATTGGTACATTTTACCTGACCATGTTTTGGGCATAAGTATAGTGGTTGAAGACACCTAATATTGCATTTATTTAACATTGTATTTTGCTTTATTTTTTTTGCTAATATTTTATTTTATTGTATTGTTTTAATAATTAATTCAGTAATATTTTATGATTTTATATAATTGTATTTTACTGTATTGTTTTACTAATATTTTATTATTTTATTTTATATTTTATTTTACTTTGTTTTAGTGTTTTTTATTTTATGAATATTTTATTTTACTATATTGTTATAGTAATATAGTATAATTTT
>NW_015505823.1:474688-480067 GCF_001515645.1 Sinocyclocheilus grahami
CATCGCTCCAGTAGAGTTATTGTAAGACAATTTGACATTACACAGTTTACACAATTTTTCCGTTTCCTTCAAAATAATCCCACACCTTGCTGGTCTTTCGCATGGTCATTTTTTAACTCACCGCAACTGACACGAAGAAAACGCATGTGGGGTCTGAGGTAAAAATTTAGTTTCCGCCCAGATAAACTTTAAAAAATAGTGTATTATTTTTCAAACGTTTTATTTTAACTTGTTATTTAAAAAGTTTTAAATGCAATGTTAAAATGATGGTAATTTGAATGATAAAATCATGTTTTAGTCTTCCTTTTTTTCTTCTGTCGTGTAATCGACTATTGTTTTCAGTGTCGACTAGTAGGAGCTGTACCGTTTAGTCGACTAGACCCGCACATCCCTACTTATAATGCAAGTGGATGAGAATCACGGCTTTGAGAGTCAAAAAACATACACAAATTAAACCCTGTGGCTCATGACGATACATTGATGTGTAAATACACGAAACGATCGGTCTGTGCAAGAAACTGAACGGTATGGACCATTGACACTCCTAATTGAGATTGTAGATAGTGTCAATGGTCCATTTGAGAGATAGGTGGCGGTAATGCACTTATAAGTCTGCGATCCGCCGTTCGAAAGAAGACGACGCGTCAGGTGCCGGCTGTTGAATGCGCTCATGATGCGCTCTGGACAATTCGGACATTGCGGTGAAAATCAGAGGTAAAAAACGACATAAATACTGTTCAGTTTCTTGCACAGACCGATCGTTTTGTGTCTTTACACATCAATGTATCGTCACAAGCCACAGGGTTTAATTTGTGTATGTTTTTTGACTCTCAAAGCCGTCATTCCCATCCACTTGCATTATACGACTGACAGACTGCAACGGTTTGACTTCAAAATCTTCATTTGTGTTCTACTGAAGAAACAAAGTCACCTACATCTTGGCTGCCCTGGGGGTAAGCCGATAAACATCACATTTTCATTTTTGGGTGAACTATCCCTTTAAAACATCAAAATAATGTGCTTAAAATGTCACATTGCAAAAATCCTAATTATCCTAAAACAAGGGTCTATTTTCTTTAACCTAAATATAATTTCTGATTTCTTTCTTCCGATTTTGGGGTGAAACACAAGACATTTCTTCATTAGAGTCACATTTCTGGGCAGATTTGAGTGAGAGTCTGTATCCCACCAGCTGATCCTTTGTTTGGTTTTTTATTTAACAAAATGTTTGTAATCTTCATTTACAATTCCACTGATAATATGTGAGTCTGGCCTCAGTCGTGTGTGAAGTGTGTCTTTTTCTGAGCTGTCACACTTTAATTGGGCAGACGGGGGTGTAAATGAGATGGGTCTTTGTCCCCATATGGGGCGTATGAGACGGGACGCCCGCGGGTGTGTGAGGAGGTGGGACTCATTTGACATGCAGCATCCCTCTCTTTCATGATCAGACACACACACACACACACACTCGGCAGAGGTCTGTCGGTTAATGATCCGGGCGTGAGCAGCTGTTCATTAGTTTGTCTCTTTAGTGTCCCGACACCCAGCAAATATTCCCCCTTCATTTCCATCCGTTCACCACCTGAACCTCCGTCAAACAGGCCGGTTAATGTGAAGAGAAAAAACAGTTCATAGTGTCAAGAGCAAATCTCAATCCTCCCCTAACAATCACAATCATATCAAATCTCAGTGTTGCTTAATGTTTACAACATTTAGAACAAAGACATTGTGAATATTTCATTGGGACCCACTTTATATTAAGTGTCTTTAACTATGTACTTACATTTTAATTAACCATATGATACATTGCACTTCTTGCATACATGTTTTGCAATTTAATATAAACACGATTGGTACATTTTACCTGACCATGTTTTGGGCATAAGTATAGTGGTTGAAGACACCTAATATTGCATTTATTTAACATTGTATTTTGCTTTATTTTTTTTGCTAATATTTTATTTTATTGTATTGTTTTAATAATTAATTCAGTAATATTTTATGATTTTATATAATTGTATTTTACTGTATTGTTTTACTAATATTTTATTATTTTATTTTATATTTTATTTTACTTTGTTTTAGTGTTTTTTATTTTATGAATATTTTATTTTACTATATTGTTATAGTAATATAGTATAATTTTTATTTTTACTTGTTTCAGTAATGTACTTTATTTCTGTATTATTGTAATTGTTTTATTTAATATTTTACTTTATTGTTTTAGTAACTTTTTAAAATTGTATTAATATTTTATTATTTTATTTTTGTTTAATATAGTATTTTACTTTGTTGTTTTGGAATTATTTTATTCTTTTATTAATATTTTATTTTATTCTTTTATTACAAATATTGTACTGTCAAGCTTTAATTAACGATAGATTCAACACTACACAATTTAACATTTAGATTAAACAAGATTTAACACTAACATCACAGCACAGAGTGAAAATATCCAATACATCTTTTCAGTCTCAAATTTTTAACAGGCCACATTTTCCATCTCTTTAACCCTGGTTATCATGAGCTGTGCGAAAGATTTCTCCGATTGTTCGCTAATTTGCTGGAATGCATCTCGTCCGTCTTGTTTTGGAAGAGGGATTTGGAGCCGTGCTGAATTTTTAAATGGGTTTGCGGTGACGGAGGAGATTTTCACACGTTCCCCTCTAAATAAGTGACTGTGCAGGAGAGATTGTGTGTGTATGAATGCTTGTGTGTTTGGGGAACTCCAGTGTTTTTCATTCTAGTTTGGATGGCATTCATTGTATTTCAGTCTCTGCTAAACATTAACCCATATTTCGTTCTGGGATTCCCCAGCAGACGCTCAGATTGGCATGTTAACACGTTCAGAAATCCTCACACACTCGCTCTGGCTCAGCTTTTGCTTTTTCCTTTGGAAAGTGCGATCAGAGTCTGATTACTGACCTCTGAACTCTGACCTCTCTGTATTTATTATTTACAGGTGCGAAGAGAAGAGGAGACACTTTGCAATCGGCGGTAGAAGCATCTCGGGAAATGAGCGTCAACTTCACTGGAGGTACAAACCGTGAGCTTATTATTATTATTATTAATATTAATGTGCAGGATATGGCATGAAATGAAGATGCTGAATTCTACCATACATTGGCTAAAAGTAAAATAAATATGCGGAGTAAACTGAAAATGAGAAAACAGTTTCTATGCACAGAAAAGGCCCTTTCAATGAATAATAAATTGTCTTAGTTTTGTACTAAACTGAACTTTTATATTAATTTTATGTGATGATACTGTAAAAAATGGATATTAAAATCAGTTATCTGCTTATAACTTATTGTGATTACTTTTATATTAGTTCTTAATACATCACACATGTAATGTATTTATACAATTTTGCATTTACATTTTTACACTTTTTTTACCATATGTTGGCTTTAATAAATAAAATATGAAAATAAAATTATTATTATTAATGTGCAGGACGTTATACACGTTCACATGCATGACTTTTCGGTTTCTTTTATGTGATGTGATACTGTAAAAAAAAAATCAAGGTTAAACAGATAATTGGACTGTGTTTTTCTACTTTAAAATGAGAAAGAAATGTAAAAAAATATATAATTTAAAAATAATATTTTTTTTACACATTTTTACGTTTTTGATGTATTTGTACAATTTTGCATTTACACTTTACATTTTTAATGCCTTTTACCATCAGTTTACATTAATAAATGCTAACATAACATAAGAATATAATAGAAAATAAAATGATAGAAAATAAAATAATAATAAAATAAGCGATACAAAGAAATGCTTTTATTTTTTTTAATATAGTAGAAATTTAATGTAAATGTAAATAATTTTATTATAAATATTGTATTGTCAATAATTGATTGTGTTTTGTTTATTAGATTAATGAAGCATTGCTCTTGCAGCAGTTTCAGCATTAATTTCTGTTTTCTGTACGTCCAGTTAGGTCCAACAACAACTGATCACATAGTTTCAGTGCAAGGAAAAAAGTAAACATCAGTTTAATAAATGTAATTGCATGCAATGAAATTAAGTTCTCACAATGTTCAAGAATTGCGTTGCGATAGCTATTTGAATGAACTAAATTGAACAAGCTGCAGAAATAATCTTTTTGAGTTTATATATAGTCCGGTTTCCAGAAATGTACAAACTGGTTTGTGGTTGTGCTGCGTTTATGTTTGCCCGGCATGCTGGGAGGTTTTGTGTACCCAGCATGCTTTGCTGTAGCACAGACTGAGGTCAAAGAAAGGAAAGGCTTCAGCAAGTGGAAGTTTCTGCTACTTCTGTGTTGTGGTTAAGCTCAAACGGGATAGTGTTTCAGTTTAGAGCACATGCATGCTGGTTTTACTCTCTTACTATATAACCTATATAACAAGAACAGATGAAATTTGAATCTTTTTGTATGTCTGTGTTGTTTAATGTCCTATACTCATGTCATAAACTTGGTGCTAATTTGTGTTTTGAACTGAAAACAAATGCAAAAGCTTATTCTGTTTATCTAAAAGCCAAACATTGCACTGCAATTTGTTGTTGAGTTGTAAACAGCGTTTTATTATAGTGAAAGTAAGAGTTTTGGGCTTTTTATCAGATGTTAGCTTTTTTAAGTGCTTATTTTAATAAATAATAAAAATTACTTTTTTCATTTCATTATTTTTTTTAATTTAGTGTAGAATTTTATTACCGTATTGACCCGAATATAAGACTATGTTTTTTTTCTTGGAAATTCATCTGAAAAAACGCGGTCGTCTTATATTCAGGGTCTAGACTTTGACATGTCAATAATACACCCACAACAATAGGTGGCGCCAAATACACATAAAACCAGTGTGCCGTGAAATACGTAATGTAATGCGTGTTGTAAAGATTGCGAGTAAAAACAAAAGAAAAAGAAAAGCTTACAGCTGCATGAGTCGTGACTGTCACGTTAGCCTGATGCGATCAAACTCCCTTTGTGATTTTAAAACTTAAGACAGTACCCAGATTTGAAGACTACAGTAAGATTGAACTTCTACTGTTAATAAGATGTTGGTAGGCTACTATTAGATGGATAATTCAGATGAGCTACCTTTTTTTTTTATGGTATATCAAAAAGTGTCTATTTTTTAAATGTGATTGTTGGTACATTTTACCAGTTTTTACCATACTTTCAAAACAAAAATTAAAATAGGAAAAATATGCAATATGAAAATAATTGAAGACAAAATGTGTTTTACTGAGAAAAAACAAGATTTGCTTTTTAAAAAGCCTTTTTCCAAAAGGTACATCTGGAAAAAGGGGGGTTGTCTTATATTCGGGCCAATACGACTAGCAAATCACTGATTCTTGAGAAGTGGGACAAAACAGTGTGAAATATTGAAAAAATAAAACCTTGTA
>NW_015505823.1:481252-487899 GCF_001515645.1 Sinocyclocheilus grahami
ATCAAAAAGTGCCTATTTTTTAAATGTGATTGTTGGTACATTTTACCAGTTTTTACCATACTTTCAAAACAAAAATTAAAATAGGAAAAATATGCAATATGAAAATAATTGAAGACAAAATGTGTTTTACTGCGAAAAAGATTTGTTTTTTAAAAAGCTTTTTTCCAAAAGGTACATCTGGAAAAAGGGGGGTCGTCTTATAATCAGGGTCGTCTTATATTCGGGCCAATACGGTATAATGAAAGCAACATTTTACCATATGTTAAATTTTTTGTTGTTGTTGTTGTTGTTAAAATAAATAAATGCAATAGTTGTTTTTTGTTATTTTTATTTATTTTATTTTATTATTTAAAAATTTGTATGACAAATTACAAATGGATGACTTTTGCAGTGACAGGCCTAACGTGGCACCAAAGTTTTAAATTAATTGTTTAAAAGTAATTAATTAAAAATTCAATATTTTAATAATAAATAAGAATAATTATAATAAACAGTAACACATTTTTTTCTTTCCATGTATTTTTTAAAATTTAGTATTTTAAATTTGCATTAATTATAGTAAAAGTGATACAATTTCTGACTTTTTACTGCATGTTGTTTTTTAAATTAATTAATTAAAAATTAAAAATTTTAATAATAAATAAGAATAATTATAATAAACAATAATAAACTTTTTTTAAATAAAAAAAAATAGCATTTTAAATTAGCATTTTATTATAGTATAATTGAGAATTTTTGGCCTGTTACCAAATGTGGCTCTTTTTTTATATAAATTGAAAAAGTTATTGGTTATTGTTAATCATTATTCTTTTTTATTTCTAAAAATGTAGTGTAGTACTAAAGAAAATTACATAAATGTATGGACGGCGATAAACAATATTTTATTATAGACAATACTTGGCTTTTTACCATATCTTGGTTTTTAAAAAATTTATTAAATTTTTTTTATATTTTAATAACAAAAATGACAAACAATGACAAAAATAATTAAAATTGGTTAGTTTAAATTTAGCACATTACTAAATTAAATGACATTAAATGGATGATGTTGCATTAATAAAATGTCGCAGTCGCATCAATTTCAACATGTGGGTCTGGATCTGGATTTCTGTACATACAGTTTTGTACATCAATTGATCATGTAGTTTGTTTGCAGTGACAGACTGAACGTTGCACTTCCATTTGTGACTCTTCTGAATTGTAGAAATGGTTTTATTAAAGTGGAAGTGAGATTAGCGGTGTTCAGGAGGACGTGTTGGGAAAGTGCTGAACTCGCGCCGCCAGCGTGACCTGTATTCATTCACTGAGCCCGACATCAATCTGCCATCTGTGTTTTTCGTGGCGTTTGGCGTTCGCAGCTCCTTCTGACCGAACCGCTGCTAGTTAGGCCAAATATGCGCTTTACAGCAGCGTCTGCTGCTCCGCTCATGCAGAATTAGGGCTTACGCTGACGTCAGGATGGAGAGTTATGTTTGAAAGAGGCTTAATGTGTTATATGCTCTGGATTTGGTTAAAAATATCAGCCAATGCACAAATACACAACAGGATTCATTTAGTCACATGCTGAATGCGTGCAGACACACACACACTCCAGCACAAACATATGTTCACACATACACACTCGCCAAGCACCAAATGTGAGTAGAAACGGGCTTCGGTGGGAAAATAAAATGCCAGTTATTCACCAGCTGTCTGGACATTCTTTTTCTGTTTTTGCCATTTGACTTATAAGAATGACTGTGTGAGCGTCACTGATGACTAATTCTACTGAAGACTCTTTTACCTCAATGAAAACATTATGCATTTACATTCACGTTTTTGAATTTGACAGATGCTTTTATCCAAAGCGACTTGCATTGCATTCAAGTTATGCATTTTTTTACTCAGTTCATGCATTCCCTGGGAATCGAGCCCATTATTTTTGCGTTGCTAGCAATGGCACTAAATTGTTTTCTGTATTGAAATATGCATTAAAACCGTAAACGACTAAAGTTCGCTTAACAGCTTAATAGTTTTTCATTTTTACATAATTTTGTCACAATACCAGCATAGTTGGTACTAATTACAGTAAAATTTCATGGTTCTCTGCACCAATTTCAATACCAATGAAAAACTATTGGAATTATTAAACTATTATAAAATAATAAATAAAATGAGTTAGTTTTAATGGTAATGAGGATAATAATAGTTTATATTATAATAATATATTATAATTAGGGCTGTCAGTCGATTACATTTTTTTAATCTAATTAATTACATGATGTGTCGATTAATTAATCTAATTAATCACAAATTGAATTTGGCTGTAAAATTACCCACAAAAGATCATTTAAAGCTATTATTGTGTTACATGAGAAAGTATCAAGTAGATATTGCAAAGAGTAGCTTTAGAAAGAAATATTATATTTGATTCAACAAAACGTATTACACATAAACTTAGGGCTGGGTGATATGGCCTAAAAAAAAAAAAGTCCCCGATTTTTTCACAAAAAATCTGATTTACGATTTAAATTGATTTTTTTCTCCCCTACTTAAAATTGTTCAAAACAAGTTTTAACTTTATTTTGTTTTGATTTTCCCATCTGGGATTTGATCTGGATTTCCTCCTTTGGGTTAAAGTGCAAACAGAAACAACAAGCCAAAAAGACAAGATGTCAGGCCCTGCCATTGTAAACAGTGAAAATGCAACATAACGTAACATAACATAAAATGTAACATGGCATTCTTATCATACCGGATACAGTTTGTATCCTAACTATCACTTTAATGATGATGATGATGATGACTTATTATTATTATTATTAATGAAATGAATCTCTAAATAAGAAACTAAAACTGCCAGCAGGTGGCGGTAAATGTCTTTGAGTCATTCATTCATTCGATTCGTTCAAACTCCTGATCCATACAAGAATAGGGGTGTAACGGTACACGTATTCGTACCGAAAATGTTTGGGTACAGATCTTTCGGTCACTTGTGTACCAAACAAATGATTACATTTTTTCAATAAATTCAGACAATAAATGGTGCAACAAATCACTGTATATACGCCTCAGTTCTTCACTCGCGGAAAGATGTGATTTAAAACAGCTTGTAAACAAAATGTCATGTAGCATTTCATTTACCTCAGGCAAGTCATCAGTGTCCACAGCTCGTCAGTTCACCAGAGAAATTAAGTCTAGAGAAGAGCATTTCGCAAAATATTAGACTCTATACTCATTATATTTTACTTTAGGCCTACCTGTTAGTGACGTCTTAATTATTTAATGTAGGCTATATTTAAATAAATATTTTATGGAAACAAGTTATGACAGCCACTGTGCAAATGATTATATTTCAAGTATTTAAAGTATATTTTCAAGTTAATTTAAAAACTGCATTGAGTGCAATTTACATGTCTGCATACAATTTTTTAATTTGAGTGTTTATTATTATAGTTAAAAATAAATGGTAATTAAATTAAAATTTGGGCTCTGTTTTTAATTGTTATCTTATAGTAGACCTAATGTAAAAGGGCTGCTTATAGTTTAAAGCAGAGGTAGATTTTTTTTTTTATTGATTTAAAAAAAAAATTATTTTATGAGGTAGATTTAAAGATTTTTATTCTAATTGAAGTTATTTAAATAAAGAACAATTTGTTCAATAAAACATTGTTTAATTAAAAAATCTATATATATATTTTTTTTTTCGCCCTGCTGTACCGAAACCATACCGAACCGTGAGGTCAAACCGTCATGTTTGTGTACCGTTACACCCCTATTCAAGAATGAAGTACACGGCTCTCTTTATGAATGGGCCTTTGAATCATTGGTTCACAGATTTGTTCAAAATGATGTGTTGCTTGGAGACGCACAACAGTTCCGCTGTGGCTTTATAGATAATATTTTCATTGGCATAATTGGTCAAAAAACAGACAAATTGCATTTAAAATATAACACAATATTAACTTTTTATATACTGAATTTTATATTTTATTTTTAATGTGATATATTGCTTATCGTATGATATAAATATGAGACAAAAACTCATACAGGGACATTTTTGCCACAATATCTTGAATTTTAGGGCATAACTGCGTTTAAGAAGTTATCATATCATCATATTTATCAACTGTATGAAATGTAAGATGACGTACAGGTCTGGGGGTGGGGCCAGTGCATTAACTACGTTACAATATTTTAATCACGTAATTTTTTTCATAACTAATTAAGTTAACACGTTAAACTGACAGCCCTAATTGTAATATAGTGTAGTATAATGTTATTAAACTATTATTAGCATTAAAAAATGCTAATTTAAAAAACACTTTTTTTTAACGATTGTATTTAACTGTGAAAAAAATTAATAAATAAATAATATAATTTTTGTGTTCTGATTTTTTGGTGGATGCTTTTAATACTGAATTTGTGCTTTTAAATATTATTTATATTTTTATATTTATATGATGTCATCAGCATTCGTTCAAAACAAGTTTTAACTTTATTTTGTTTTGATTTTCCCATCTGGGATTTGATCTGGATTTCCTCCTTTGGGTTAAAGTGCAAACAGAAACAACAAGCCAAAAAGACAAGATGTCAGGCCCTGCCATTGTAAACAGTGAAAATGCAACATAACGTAACATAACATAAAATGTAACATGGCATTCTTATCATACCGGATACAGTTTGTATCCTAACTATCACTTTAATGATGATGATGATGATGACTTATTATTATTATTATTAATGAAATGAATCTCTAAATAAGAAACTAAAACTGCCAGCAGGTGGCGGTAAATGTCTTTGAGTCATTCATTCATTCGATTCGTTCAAACTCCTGATCCATACAAGAATAGGGGTGTAACGGTACACGTATTCGTACCGAAAATGTTTGGGTACAGATCTTTCGGTCACTTGTGTACCAAACAAATGATTACATTTTTTCAATAAATTCAGACAATAAATGGTGCAACAAATCACTGTATATACGCCTCAGTTCTTCACTCGCGGAAAGATGTGATTTAAAACAGCTTGTAAACAAAATGTCATGTAGCATTTCATTTACCTCAGGCAAGTCATCAGTGTCCACAGCTCGTCAGTTCACCAGAGAAATTAAGTCTAGAGAAGAGCATTTCGCAAAATATTAGACTCTATACTCATTATATTTTACTTTAGGCCTACCTGTTAGTGACGTCTTAATTATTTAATGTAGGCTATATTTAAATAAATATTTTATGGAAACAAGTTATGACAGCCACTGTGCAAATGATTATATTTCAAGTATTTAAAGTATATTTTCAAGTTAATTTAAAAACTGCATTGAGTGCAATTTACATGTCTGCATACAATTTTTTAATTTGAGTGTTTATTATTATAGTTAAAAATAAATGGTAATTAAATTAAAATTTGGGCTCTGTTTTTAATTGTTATCTTATAGTAGACCTAATGTAAAAGGGCTGCTTATAGTTTAAAGCAGAGGTAGATTTTTTTTTTTATTGATTTAAAAAAAAAATTATTTTATGAGGTAGATTTAAAGATTTTTATTCTAATTGAAGTTATTTAAATAAAGAACAATTTGTTCAATAAAACATTGTTTAATTAAAAAATCTATATATATATTTTTTTTTTCGCCCTGCTGTACCGAAACCATACCGAACCGTGAGGTCAAACCGTCATGTTTGTGTACCGTTACACCCCTATTCAAGAATGAAGTACACGGCTCTCTTTATGAATGGGCCTTTGAATCATTGGTTCACAGATTTGTTCAAAATGATGTGTTGCTTGGAGACGCACAACAGTTCCGCTGTGGCTTTATAGATAATATTTTCATTGGCATAATTGGTCAAAAAACAGACAAATTGCATTTAAAATATAACACAATATTAACTTTTTATATACTGAATTTTATATTTTATTTTTAATGTGATATATTGCTTATCGTATGATATAAATATGAGACAAAAACTCATACAGGGACATTTTTGCCACAATATCTTGAATTTTAGGGCATAACTGCGTTTAAGAAGTTATCATATCATCATATTTATCAACTGTATGAAATGTAAGATGACGTACAGGTCTGGGGGTGGGGCCAGTGCATTAACTACGTTACAATATTTTAATCACGTAATTTTTTTCATAACTAATTAAGTTAACACGTTAAACTGACAGCCCTAATTGTAATATAGTGTAGTATAATGTTATTAAACTATTATTAGCATTAAAAAATGCTAATTTAAAAAACACTTTTTTTTAACGATTGTATTTAACTGTGAAAAAAATTAATAAATAAATAATATAATTTTTGTGTTCTGATTTTTTGGTGGATGCTTTTAATACTGAATTTGTGCTTTTAAATATTATTTATATTTTTATATTTATATGATGTCATCAGCATTCTTTCTCTGTTTACCTGGAAGAGAGAGTGTACGTCAGCTGACTGACTTTTAGAAATATACTAGCATAGAGATGATGGAAATTAAAGATACTGGAATAAAACCACTAAAATGTTGGCTTTCTAACAAATAAAGAAAGCAATGCATGATGTGACCTCTTTGATTTAGGACACGGCCCAAGCGCCGCATGCATTAATGTTTTGAAATCGTTCCCTCGTCTGTTCCGCTTCCGCATTCTGTGTGTGTGTGTGTGTGTGTGTGTGTGTGTGTGTGTGT
>NW_015505823.1:488069-508020 GCF_001515645.1 Sinocyclocheilus grahami
AGAGAGAGAGAGAGATCAGGCTCTCTGCATCGTGTCTGCGTCATCCGGCCATTTCATTCATGAAAAGTGTGACGTGAGCAGTCTCAGCTCTACCGCCGCCCACTCAGACGATCTGCAGCTCTCTCTCTCTCTCTCTCTCTCTCTCTCTCTCTCTCTCCCTCTCCCTCTCTCTGTCTCTGTCTCTGTCTCTCGGCCGGCAGCTTTCAGCTGTTTCTCGGCTGAAGGAGGATCATGCATGTCAGCGACATCAGCTGTGAGTAATCCACTGCAGTGTAGTGTGTCGCGCTTCGACATTCCTCTCTTTCTTTTACTCCTTCCTGTGTGTATGTATTTGTTCTTTAATTACTTTTATATGTGCTTTCTGATGGCCGTTTTGGGTTGAAGATGTCTAACTTACGTGCATGCGTGTTTGGTTCGCATATGAGCTATATTTGTCTTGTGTTTGATGCGGTGCTTCTCCTCTCACTGCCCTCTGCTGAAGGACAGACGGAGCAGCCAACAGGGATACATACACACACACACACACACATGCATACAGAACTTAATGACTTGTCTTGGGGGAATCGCATGTCATGCATTTTAACAATGCGTCTCTTTCCATTTCTTTTGTGTTGTCTAATTTGTCGAGATGTCATTTTAGATCACCGTGTCTGTGTTTATATCACAATATAGTCATTGTTGCTTAACTTCAGCTAAAATTCATATAACCATATGATAGTGTCTGTTTAAATGCTTCCTAGATTCAATTCTCTCTTTTTATTTGGAGCTTGATGGATGTGAGCCAAAAGCTAAATTATAAAACGCATCTTTCTGACTCTTGATTCTGATTGGATGAGCCTCATTCGTAAAATACTCCACATATATACACACCTTCTCTATTAGTGGTTTAAATTGTGATGGTCATGCTTGCCAAATGTAAATAATGTAATAACTTCTTCCTCATTTTGACTTTCACAATAGCAATATTTCAGTATTCGGTACCAATACCAGTAAAATGTTATAGTTCATGGTTTGGGTGGCATAGTAAAAACTGTTGGAACTATTTAACAAATTTTAACTTTGTGAAAATAAAAAATAATAATAATTAAATAAGTTAACTATTAATGTTAGTAATGTTATTATATTTATATAAAATTGTATTGTATTATATTGTGTAATATTACATAAAAATGTGTTATATATTATGTTATATTATAACTTATTTATTTATGTGAAATAAACAATTATTAAATAAATTAATAATTAATGTTAATAATAGTTATAAATATATATTATATAGTATTTTGTTATATTACATTATATTATATAATATAATTAGTTATATCATAAGTTATATATATTTTATTTAACTGTTAAAATAAGAATAATAAATAAATAAAGAGTTCATTTAAAGTTAATAGTTAGATCTAACTTTGTGTAACTTTTGAACTATTTTATTTATCTGAAAATAAAAATTAATGAATAAATAGTTTGTTTTTTCAGCTAATCATTAATTGTAAGAATTATTTATAATCACACACACATGTATTTATGTATATATTCATGCACTGAATTTGTTTTTAAACTGGAAATTGCAAGTAAATTTCACAAATAAAAGAAACTGAAAGCAAGCTATACATTAAATTAAACATGCAGTTTTGTAGTAGAAAAACTTAGTATTTCGTAGAGTATACTTAGTAGAATTTTTTTTATTTTCTTGTAAACTGTACATCAGTATTGTTTGTTTCATCTTTGAAACACATTTTTTTTTTTACTGTTGCTATATATATATTATATTTTTTCTCTCTCTCTCTATTGTTTCAGTGATGTTTTTCTGTTATATTGTCCAATGCCGTCCATCTGTTTTCCAGCTGGAATAGAGGAGAATAGCTCCGTTTGTTTCTAAGCGTGTTTATATAACCGCACGCTGGCCGCCAGAGCTTTAAAACAACAGAGACAGAAAGAGAAAGGGAAAGAGAGGCTCTTGGGAGCTGCTCATGTAGAGCAATACAAGAGCTTCTTCAGCCGGTTTTAAAGAGTGAGTGTGTGTGTGTGTGTGTGTGTGTGTGTGTGTGTGTGTGTGTGTGTGTGTGTGTGTGTGTGTGTGAGTGTGTGTTGAGTCCGCAGCAGCTAATGGAAGTGCCAATGTAAAGTATTGATTATGTGTCAGAACTGTAAAAGCTTGGGGGAAGATGAGAGAAAAGAGCTGGAAGAGCCTGTAATCTTGAGTCGTGTCATTGTAGTGTGTGTGTGTTCTGTAACATGCAGCAGCATCATCATCATCATCTTCCTGTGTGTGTGTGTGTGTGTGTGTGTGTGGTGCTGAAGAGGAGCAGCAGCTGGTCAGATGGAGTCGCTCCTCTCGTGTCCTTTGTTGTCGCTCTGGGATCTTTTCTTGTCAGAAGTGAGCTGAAGCATTTTCTTGCTCCTCTTTTTCCCTCCTAATTATTTTCATCTTCCTTCTGTGTCTTTGTAAAGTGTTAGAGTGCAGCAGTCCCTCCGGAAGTAAAAATCCCATTCATTTTTCTCCAGAAACTGGTTTTGAGCATTAAACCAAAGACATACTGTGAGCTACAAGATTGTTAATCACTGTAATATTAAAAATTATTAAAAATATATTTTCTTAAAGTTTGCCCCTATGGGACACATGAATGGGAAAGATAGTTAAAAACCATTGATACCAACTGATGATAATGTGTAGGCAAAGATAAGTATTTGCAAAACATTATGTATATGGTATATTATGTTTGTGTTCATTTATTTCACTTTTTATTTATTCGTAAAATAATATTAAAAATAACCTTGTGTAAGTAAAGGTAAAGATTTGCAAAGCTCAATTACTCAATATTTAACTCAAATACTCTATTTATTTTTAATAAATTATATAAATATAAACATTTATTTATAAATAAATTATAAATTAATGAATTAATATTTGTAAATAATATAAAACATTTGTGAAACATATTTTTTTAATATATTTTTTTAAATAATATATTAAAATGTGTTGTTAAAGATAAACATTTGATATATATACACACACACATTATATATAAAACATTTGCAAAACATTATATATACATATATAATTTGATTAATTTATAAAATGGTATTTATTTAAAAAAAATTATGTAATAATGCAGAATAATTTTCAGGTGGGTGTATGTTTAATGGGCCTCATTCATGAAGCATTTGTGAATATAGGAGTAAATTCTGAGTAATTCGTGCGTAAAACGGACCTTCCCGAAATCTCTCCTCCAGGATTCACAAACGCTTCATAAACATCAGAGCCGATGGGATGGAGTGGGGCCCGGCCCCACGGCGCGTGAGTGGCTGAGTGACGTCGCACTGATGCACAGCGTCACAGTGTGTTTTCCTCCGTCTCTGCAGTCTGTTTTTAGCCGGCTGCTGCATCAGTGTTAATATGACTCACCTCACACTCCCACAATGAGTGTGTGTGTAGGAGGAAAGAGCTGCTGTTTGCCTACGGGTTTCTGATAAGAACCGAACCGCATTAACTGTGACCATCACACTGATCAGACTTACAGATGATGTGGACGGTATAGACTGTACTACGGCGTTTGCATTGTTTATGTTTGAAGTGTAGTACGATTAATATTGAGTGAATTGAAAACATGCAGCGTAAGCAGTGTAGTCTGATTCTTATGAGCCGGTTCTTTTAATGAATCATTCTGAATCTTTGAACTGAATCAGTTACAGCTGTTATTGAATCACTTTCTGAACTATGAGTGAACTTACTAGCAGTGATGTCTTGAAATGAAGTAAGTTTTATGTATATGCATTTTGTGAATATTAAAAAAAACGTTGTTGCTAACTGTTCATATCATAATGTGCAGTTAAAGTGAAACATTTGCAAAACATTATGCTATATTATTTATTTATATTTGTTTATTTTTGTAAAACATTAAAACGAACAATATGTAGTTAAACATTTACAAATCATTATGTATATTCATATTCTGTAACGAATTATTCAGAAATTGAAAACTAAAAGCACATTTGAAGCTAAACAAGAAAAAGAATAATTGAGAAAAGAAAAAGAATAATTTCGGTTTGCTTTAAATCTTAAATAAAATATTTTAAAATAAAATGTCGTTTATTTGCAAAAATTACTTATAAAGTTAATATATTGTAATTATTCATAAATTAAAAACTAAAAGAGAATTAAATGCATGCATTAAAATGTGACTTGCTTTGTATTATATTGCATTATATAGCAGCATAATCCATTTCAAAGAGATTTTTGTTATTGGAATTGCTTGATAATTGGCTAAAAGCCTCAACAACTCAATTAGAGAGATCAATGCTGAAGCGATGATCTCTGTGCCGTGGGATCCTGATGCTCAGGTGTCGCTCTCATTGTTCCTGTGATTGATTGGTCTCTCGCAGCTGTCAGTCACGAGCTCTCAGCGTGTGATTGGAGGAGGGTGTAGCGGTTTTCAGCTCAGACTAATTGCCTCTTTGTTGTAGCGGCAGCTTTGGATTCACCCTCGACCCCGACATGCATGATAAGGCAGGGACCCTGAAAAAATCATGATTACTTGTTACAGCACATCGGTATATTATGTTTAGAGCAAGAGTTTTCAAAAAGGTTAAAATACACATAAATTGCTGTTTTATTTTGCATTCTAAACACTGGCTGGAAGTCATAAGATTAGTCACAAATTAAATATAAAAAGTGTTATTATAAATGCGTGCATGCGTGCGTGCGCGTGTACCCACTCTTCAACTGGCTGAAACAAACATGATTGAAGAAAATGACAATTATAAAGTTACATTTTACAAAAACAAATAAAATTAAATACATCATACCTGCTAAAAGGGGCCCTTTTGTAGTATAGGTGAACATACAGTATCTCACAGGGCTCTACGGATACTTTTCTTTTTAGGAGCGCTTGTGCTCCTAATTTAAAAAATTTAGGAGCATGGTCAAAAATTTAGGAGCACCTTCTAATCAGTAATCAAAAATTCTGATAAAAAAAATTAACCTTTCCATTACGAGGTGATAGTTGACTCCTTAAAGTGATTTATAGGGAATTTTGTTTTTACCTTTGTAATGGCATTTTTCTAATAATCTTTTATGTCAAAATCAAAAAAATATATTTATAAGCTTTTTAACATTTCTAATTAAAACAACAGAATAAAAACAAGTAGAATAAGAATAAGTTACCAATCAAATGAAATCAGTATTTAAGAAATACATTTGTGCTACAGAGATGGCACAGAAGAACACACAAGTGGCTTTTCAGACGTTTAATGAGGCTCAGAGGTCGCATGAGTGCAATTAAATTCATAAATTCATGTTGAGGTTAATGTTTTAAATATAACATTTTGAATATAGAAATGATTTCAATAACAGAAAAGATGCTTTAAAAATTCAACTAAAACTGCCAGCAGGTGGCGTCAAGTCACTGATTTTATCACTGAATCATTCATTCAATTGATTCGTTCGAACAGCTGAATCATTCAGGAACGAAGTACGTGACTGTCTTTATGAATGGGTAACTGAATCATTGACTCACTAGATTCGTTTAAACCGCTGTGTTAGAATGGCGATGCGCAGCGGCTCAGCTGTTACTTTAAAAAAAAACTATTTTCGGATGTACGAGACTCGAACCCACAACCTTTAAAAAAAAAAAAACGATTTTCGTTGATGAAATAGAGCAAAATAAGGCAATTGAGTTGTTGTCAGACAATATAAGTCACTTAAGTGACGTGACATGTGGCCAAGTATGGTGACCCATACTCCACCTTCCATTTGAGGATGCCCATACTTGGCCAATCCATCACCTTTACCCTCAGCTTCTTTAGCAAGGCAGTGGTCGTCTTGGAGGTGTGTTTGGGGTCGTTATCATGTTGGAATACTGCCCTGCGACCCAGTCTCCGAAGGGAGGGGATCATGCTCTGCTTCAGTATGCCACAGTACATGTTGGCATTCATGGTTCCCTCAATGAACTGTAGCTCCCCAATGCCGGCAGCACTCATGCAGCCCCAGACCATGACACTCCCACCACCATGCTTGACTGTAGGCAAGACACACTTGTCTTTGTACTCCTCACCTGGTTGCCGCCACACACGCTTGACACCATCTGAACCAAATAAGTTTATCTTGGTCTCATCAGACCACAGGACATGGTTCCAGTAATCCATGTCCTTAGTCTGCTTGTCTTCAGCAAACTGTTTGCGGGCTTTCTTGGGCGTCATCTTTAGAAGAGGCTTTCTTCTGGGACGACAGCCATACAGACCAATTTGATGCAGTGTGATTAGGGGTGTACTCACTTTTGTGGCCAGCGGTTTAGACATTAATGGCTGTGTGTTGAGTTATTTTGAGGGGACAGCAAATTTACACTGTTATACAAGCTGTACACTCACTACTTTACATTGTAGCAAAGTGTCATTTCTTCAGTGTTGTCACATGAAAAGATATAATAAAATATTTACAAATATGTGAGGGGTGTACTCACTTCTGTGAGATACTGTATAGCATTAGGTTGTTAAACATTTCATGAAATTGAAAATCTTTATCCACTCCTTATAGTCTCCTGGTCCACATTGCATTGATTCAATATACATTTATCAACTTAGTGTCTTTCTAGAAAACAATATATTTTCTTACGACCTTACGGGAATTCTTCTGATACATTATGAAATGCAATCGCAGCAGGGTAACAGGTGCATTAGTGCTAACATTAGCATAAAGCTAAGACATTTTATAAAATTAATAGTAAGCTTTTATTCAAATCTCATTTCAAACCAGCGTCGAGTGTTTGTCATAACTTACTTATTAGTAGTTTTTTATACTAAGCTACCAGCTTGGAATTTCTCATGTAAACATTCTTTATTGTTAAGAAAACACCCCAAATCTCATTAAAATAACATACAAACCATATACAGGTTGTGGGTTCGAGTCTCGTACCGGTAGGGATTGTGGGTGGGGGGAGTGAATGTACAGCGCTCTCTTCCACCTTCAATACCACGACTGAGGTGCCCTTGAGCAAGGCACCGAACCCCCAACTGCTCCCCAGGCGCCGCAACATAAAATGGCTGCCCACTGCTCCGGGTGTGTGTTCACGGTGTGTGTGTTCACTTTGGATGCGTTAAACGCAGAGCACTAATTCCTAGGATGGGTAACCATACTTGGCCACATGTCACGTCATGTCAGTACTATCGTAATCGTATGTTAAATATAGGGCCCTATGAAATCTGTTTTATTTTTTCCCAAATTCCGTTCTAATTTTTCTAGAATCCTTTTAAATGGTTAAATTGCATTTTATTAATCAAAAAGCATGTTTAATTAATTAAAATCATGAAACTTATACAATGTCACATGTTTATTAAAAGTTTGACAAAAATTACATGTTTAGGGCCCTATGAAATCTGTTTTATTTTTTCCCAAATTCCGTTCTAATTTTTCTAGAATCCTTTTAAATGGTTAAATTGCATTTTATTAATCAAAAAGCATGTTTAATTAATTAAAATCATGAAACTTATACAATGTCACATGTTTATTAAAAGTTTGACAAAAATTACATGTTTAGGGCCCTATGAAATCTTTTTTCTTTCACCATGTTTTATTGTTACCAAATACTGTGTTGTGACATGTCTAATTATTTGAATGCATAAAAACAACTTAATTTATTCTTAAAATATCCTTATGAAATGTTTAGAATGAAAAGGAATCCCCTTATGAAAAGGGGATTTACTATTAAAATTAAAACATGGAAGAGATGTCGTGTGATTATTATTATTTCCTTAAAAAATAAAGTTTTAATAATTTTAGTAGTAGTAGTATGTACATTCTTCTGAACAAAAGTAATATATTTCTGATGTCTTCAAGTTAAACCGGACTTTTATTTTGACGGGTTGCCGTGAATACCTTTATATTTCTGCGTGTATATCATATGATGCTAGTTTTACTCAAATGAAACGGTAAAATGCTCATGAAGTGACTCTCAGAGCAGTTCTGGAGATGTTGTTCATGTATTTATATAAGTTAATGCTCATCAGATCGCGTAAATCAGTGGAAAATGAATAGAAATGATGATTCTGTGTAAGAAATAAGTAAACTTGTATAAAAATATCAGTATTTTTCCAAAATATGAACTAAAAGCTCTAATTCAGTGATGATTGCACGTGACCGCCAAATTTTGTGCCGCCTCTGGTTGTCTACAAAAACTCAGGCAGGCAGAGGCGGGCGCTTCATAATTCTCTATGCAGGAAAAACGGTGTGTGTGTGAGTGAGAGAGAATCTCTGCACTCTATACATGTTCTTTGTCTAGTATGTATACCTGTTTGTTTTAGACCTGTTGATGAATGTTATTTGCATAAGAGTTCACAATGGTGCGGTGCAAGGGAACATCAGCACGCTTGTGCTTTAAGCCTCTGTGTGTGTGTGTGTGTGTGTGTGTGTGTGTGTGTGTGTGTGTGTGTGTGTGTGTGTCAGTCAGAGCAGGTTGTTCATCCTCTTGTATGAGTGGGATTATTTGTTCATGTCAGATGTGGGGGTTTGGGTGTGTCTCTGACTCTCTGTCCACCATCGACAGGAACCTGATCCTCCCATCAACCCCACCAGCTGTCCCGTCCCTTGTGTGTGTGTGTGTGTGTGTGTGTGTGACCCATTAATTTCTTTTAATCCTGCTGAGGTCGTTTTCTTTTCCTGCAGTAGGGATGGGGTTGTGAGGACAATTTTTGCTAACATACAGAGTTTCAATATTATTATTAATTATTATTTTATATTATAAAATATTATTTTATGCTTAATTTAAATTATACAAAACTAAACAAGCATATTATTATTGGATTTTAACAGTTTATTGTTTTTAACAGTTTATTATTATTATTATTTAATATTTATTAAATTAAACTATACAATACTAAACAAAAATATTTGTATTATTTTTGGTAATACAGAATTTCATTGTTTATTATTATTATTATTGTTATACTGGTATTTTATTTAATATTTTCCAATAATATTTTTGTACTTAATACTGTACAATACTAAACAAAAATATTTATTTTTAATAATAATATTATTTTTGGTAATATGTAATTTCATTGTTTATTATTATTATGAGTATTAGTGTTTTTATTATTGAATATATTATTAAATTGTATTTTTATACTTAACACAAAGCAAGAATATTTGTCTTTTTTAAAATATGTGAAATATAACATTTGTTTTTGTTATTTTATTTCATATTAAATAATACTTTTACACTGATAAAATTATACAATAATTATTATTATCATTATTATTATTATTGGTAACATATTTTAGTCTTTTTCTTGATGTCTGTGTGAAATCAAAATTAATATGTATGTTTATTTAATTAACTATTTAATTTTTAATGCATACAATTTCAAAGAAAAAAATTGTCTTCATAATCTTTTAGCCAAATTCAGTAACCTGCATTAGAAAAGTCAACATTGCCTTTCAGTGTTACTTTACGATCTGTTTTTGTAGTTAAAGTACTGTACCACTAATTAGAGGCATTAATCAGCATATGTATATTTAAAGACAATCACAGTTTTCTGTCCTGTGTTGATTTATTTCCTATTGAAACAGGAAGTTGAAGTGCGGATTAGAGGATTAAAGGTCTTGATAAATCTCTTTGTCTCTCTCTAGCCCCGTTCACACTAGCAGCGACTTTTGTCCTGCATGTCACCAGGGGCTGGCGATGAGGTTGCTAGGGGGCGTTCTCAATACTGGTTGCCTTGACAGCGAATCAAGTTTCTTGCCGCTAAGTACAAACATTTTGGAGGCAAAAGACTAAATATAATCTAAATTAAATCCGTACATACAAACAAAAATTAATGCAAAACAGAGCCTACTTTCTTCCATTGCGTATGTTTATCTACGGCGCGAGAGGAGAAGGATCACATGAGCTCTACCGTCGTCTTTCCTATTGTTGTCGCTCTCAAAAGTGGCTCTTCATTTGCATAAAGTTGAAGGATTCTGAACTTTGTCGCGTCGCTGGACATGCCCCATCCGGTCGCCAACGGCCGCTGTCGCTCTTGTCGCCGGAAATCGCCAGCTCTCCATTGAAATGAATGGGATTGTGTTGCTTTGCTGTTGCGTGTCGCTTGTAGTGTGAACGGGGCTTCTGTCTTTCTCCTTAGTTTTCTGAATCTGAATCAGCTGCTCTCAGCATTATCATCTAACACTTTTAGGTCCAGAAACATACTTCATAACATTATTTCTATTAATACTGCGCTCATTAGTGACAGTAGGCGGCTCGTTTTACAGTTGGACTGGAAGTGCATTGATAAAGCCCAGATATTATTTATAGCAGCACTGCCACCCAAACCAATGAATAATTCACTGCCTTCAGATTGACGTCGACTCACGAGTGACACGACAGAACACAGCCAGACTGATCTGGACTGATCCGGACTCCGCAGGACTAGCGGACTAGTTCAACCAGAGCTGAACTGTTGTCATGATGAGTGTGTGTGTGTGTGTGTCTCTTTTTGTGAGTGTATGTGTGTCCATGGATTTTGGCAGGACTGGTGTTTTTTTTCCCCCCTCCAGACTGTAACTCAGAGCCGGCATGGAATTACACACACACACACACACACACACACGTGTGTTTGCAGGTCATTGAGCGACGCTCTCTGGTTTCCTGCTGCACTCTCGGCAGAGTTCTGTGAGATGCATGTGATGCATTATTGATGCACTGCTGCTGCTGCAGCTTTATCACACCCACTCACCGGATCACTTTACCGTGCAGAAATACCCCAAATACCCCACATTAATACCCCACTGTATATATCGGCACCATGTTGCCCATTATCAACAAATTTATTTAATTGTTGGTTTGTTTCTTTGTTGTTTGTTTATTTTTGTTTTTATTGTATTATAATTTTAATTATCATATTATTTATTTGTCTGTATTTATGTATTTATTTTTTATATTTTTGTTATTTATTTATTTGTTTATTTTCTATTTTAGTTATTATGTTTATTTGTTTTTATTTTTAGTGATTCATAACTTATTTATTTTTTATTGTATTAGTAGTAGTAGTTTTATTTATCTGTATATTTTTTTGTATTATAATAATATTATTTATCTATTTGTTATTTGTCCATTTTATTTTTATTCATTATGATTTTTTATTATTTGTTCATTTATTTATTTATTGTTTTATTAGTAGTAGTAGTTGTTGTTTTTGTATTTATCTGTTTGTTTATGTAATTGTTTTTGTTCTTGTATTATAATATTATTTATCTATTTGTTATTTATTTGTCTATTTTTTCATTCATTCATTTATTATTTGTTTATTTATGCATTTGATTTTAGTCTAGTTATTTATTATTATGTATCTATTTGTTTTTGTTTATTTTTCATTGGTATTAGTATTCATTGGGGTTTTATAGGTGTTGTTTATTGTTTATTAAATATTTCCATTACTTTTACCATCATATACTGTAGCACTGAGGCATTGTGATATGTTATGCAAATACAGTACTCTATACTTTTTGGTGACATTTTATTTTAAGGTCCAATTCTCACTATTAACTAACTATTACAGCTTTTGCCTCAAACTCTTAATTTGCTGCTTATTAATAGTTAGTAAGTTAGTTGTTAATAATGTTAATCTGAAGCTGCTGCGAGGTGCTGCAGGGTTGGGGTGTAGTAATGAATTGTAATTAGCTGAATGTTAGAAGAGCAGCTGGTCAGATGTGTTCAGGTTTGTGTGTGAGCTGCTGTTTCTCCTGTTTCTCATTAAGTCTAATCAGAAGTGGAAAAGTGCAGCTCGGGTCCTGATCCGGTCAGCCAAATCTCTCCTCTTTCCTGCAGCTCTGATGGACTCTGATCTTTGCTGTAGTTTTGCAGCTTTCTGAAGGAGCTCTGGATTCCCATGTTGATACAGCATGTGTTCATCCTCAATTGCAGAAGTTAGGTTCATAATGCCATTAGTTGGGTGAATAAGTCATGTCTTGCATGAAACATCGCATAAAAATTTTACCACCCCAAAACTTTTGCAAAAAATTTTGTTTTTTATTTATGCAAAATATATAGTTTTCTTTTTTATATAATTTGCTTATAAAAGACTTATAAAATAAAAAGACTTATAATAAGGTTTATAATAATAATAATATAAAATATATTACATGCATGCACAGTTTTAAGGCAGCTTTAATCGCCTTTTTGGTAACTTCATGACTTAACTATGACCACGGCATCGCATGCACGTAGTTTATTTCGCGCTTTGATATGAAATAAATGCACTTCTTGTCAAGAGAATAAGTGACAGAAGCAGGAGTTGTGAGTGGGGTGGCCAACCCCGCCCCTGCGTTAAATAGAAAAGATTAATCGCCTGCGTTAACGCACTAATTTTGACATAATCGCCTTTTTGGTAACTTCATGACTTAACTGACCACGGCATCGCATGCACGTAGTTTATTTCGCGCTTTGATATGAAAGGATGCGACTGAATAAATGCACTTCTTGTCAAGAGAATAAGTGACAGAAGCAGGAGTTGTGAGTGGGGTGGCCAACCCCGCCCCTGCGTTAAATAGAAAAGATTAATCGCCTGCGTTAACGCACTAATTTTGACACCACTAATATATATATGTGTGTGTGTGTGTGTGTGTGTGTGTGTGTGTGTGTGTGTGTGTGTGTGTGCGTGTGTGAGGGATAATCAACGGCTTGCCGTGCATTAAAGGATTTTAAATGCACGACGTGAAGGCAAAGAACCACCCGACGCATGCCGTGCATTTAAAATCCTTTAATGCACGGCAAGCCGTTGATTATCCCGCTTATTCCATGGTCATTTGCCAAGTTATAGATCAGTTAAAACTAGTATTGCTCTTTGCAGTGCAAAGTAAAAATGACAGTTATTTTCGTCAGTTACGACTAGCTCTAGCATTCTGCCCACTTCAAATCATTTCAAATTAATTTTATTATTAAAAATCGCTGGGAAGCGTTGACAACATGATTGTGTGCGCAGCGCAATCTGCGATCTCCTACCCCTCCCTCTCCCTCTCTCTCTCTCCCTCTGTGTGTGTGTGTGTGTGTGTGTGTGTGCATCAATTAAAGCAGCATATTAATATAGAACATGATTAAACTGACTTGGAACGTGACTAACAGATCGTTAACGGCAAGTCTATGGTAATACACTACATCGGGCAGGACATCCAAATGCTCGCCTATCATTCATTGACCTCAAATATGGCTTATCTGAAATATGTAAGTATTAGTAACTCTACATGGCCGCTCAATCTAATGTTAACCTAGAGAAATGTGCGCTATATGTCTGTGAGGAGTGTGAAGCTGAACAGTAGCTCACTGCAGGACTGATGGAGGCGCCGGTGCGCTCACTTGCTCTTAAAATACTCCCTCATTTCTGATCATACAGATAAGAGTAATACATCTTTAGAATCTGTAGAGACTCAACATTTATTTGTGTGCACTCACAATAACAATAAAACGTGCTTTTGTAAAATAATGAAAGCAAACAGGATGTGCTTTCTGCCGTCTCGGTCTCTGTGAACTCGAGCATGAAACACTGTGTATATCTTTGCCTTGCAGACATAAAAAATATATCTATAGAGAGTGAAATGTCTACTTTCAAATGAACCAATTCAAATGGAAAACAAATATTCTCAGATTATGTATCCATATGAAACATGCATACGTACTCATCCACTACTGCGGAGATGACGATTCAGTGTCGCCGACTTCATCTCTTAAACCGAAAACAAAGCAAGCACTTGTTTATCAGTGAATTATTAATATGTTAATGCAGCCTCCTTACTGTTTTTCCTTGACACACTCATAATCATTACTTCTGCTATATATATATATATATATATATATATATATATATATATATATATATATATATATATATACATACATAACAGTATATTGTAACATTTTGCCTATATTTTATAAGGCTGTTTGTAGGATTATTAAGATTTAAAATAAAAAGACTTATAAAACTTTTTATAAATGATAGTCATTTTTAGTCTATTTGTAGGATTATTAATATTTTTGCACCGTGATATTTTCATGACAAATATGAAATATCCATATGCTCAGTGAATGTGATGAGAATTCACAGTAGTTAGTTTTCATTCCTTAATGATTCTTTTATTACTTTTGAGGAAACAACGTAGCTAAACAAAAATGTTTTAGCTAAAATTTTTGTTGGTAAGATTTTTGACTTTACAATTAAATTTATTAAAGTAAAAAAACAATCTGTTCAATCACAATTCATTAAAATAATCTGTCCATAAGAATAATTTGAATTAGACTATACTAATTCATGCTTGCTTTATTTATTTTATTTTTATTATTATAATTTTTTTTCCACAGACAATAAGTCAGAGCATTGCAATAGAATGATTACATTTGATTTATTTAAATGTAGACATTAATTCAGTTCCAGTTTTTAGTTTTTTTAGGTTTGTTCTGAAAATGATTCCTACTGTATATCTAATATCCTGTATATACTGTACTTGTGCTTTGGTTTTGTAAGGAAATGACTGGATAAACAGAGTCATGTGTCTGTCGGTCTGTTTTGTTTGAGTTTTGCTTTGGTAACCGGTTGGTTTGTTTGGTCATGATGATCAATAGTGACTGAGAATACAGCAGCTGTTAGAGGTGTATCAGTCTGTGTGTTACCCACAATCCTCTGCCAAAACCTCTTGTTCTGTCCAACCTTTTGTCAGTCTGTTAGTTTTGACCAGGAGTCACAGTATAGGACGTTTTATTGTGCTCTTTGTTTAGCATGGTTTCTATGTCTCCCGCGTCACACTGGGAAAATGTGCCTCCTCATAATGACGTTAAACATGATGGATCCTCTGGTTGGCTGTGATCGTGTCGAGTAGCATTTTCACTTTCAGTTTCAACAAACACCAGTGCAACTAATGCAGTGAACAATGAGCACAATCTGCATGGTTTAGTCATGCTATAATGCATGATGGGAAACGGCGCATACACTACAAGTCAAAGTTTGGATACATTTGACTGAATATCTTGCTAATGATGTTTTCATTTTATTATATATTATTAATTATATATTTTATTATTTATATATAATTGTGTGTGCAATAAATTGTGTAATAACTATCATTTTAAATAATTATATATAAAATATAAAATACATATAAATATAATATATCAATAATATTCATATTAATAATATCATGATAATAAATAGAAACTCTAAAATATCTATTATATGAATACATAAAGTAATTACGCAATAAATATCACATATTATATATAATATTATATACAAAGTGTGTGTAGGTGTATGTATATGTATATATATATAATAGAAGTGATAATATATAAATAATATTAATAATAAATAGAATAAATCTTTTTAAGTTCAAGTTAATGAATGTCCAGAGTGAACCGAGCCAGACAAAGAAGAAGCTCAAATATAAGATTTGATTTGTTTTGGTCACTACATCATTTCTATTTGTGTTCTTTCAGAGGTTTCATCTCTTCACTGTTAAGCCCCGTTCACACCAAGAACGATATCTATAAAGATAATGATAAAGATATAGTTCTAAAAATCGTTCTAAAGAATAGCAGAGTCCACGCCACAGCTATAACGATAAAGGCACAGAGAAACAATATCGTTGGAATCACTTTTAGAACAATTTTTCCAGCTGATGAACGATACAAACATTGACACCCAATCAGAATCCATCCTGCTATCACGAGCTAGAGAACTTAAAGCAGCAGACAAGCATGCGCCTAGAATAAACAGACGATATCGTTCGCTGGTGTGGACGCTAATATCGTTATTTTTATTATCTTTATAGTTATCTTCCTTGGTGTGAATAGGGCTTTATTCTGACATGAGAAAAATATAAACTTCATACTGCTGGTCTGTATTTATCTTTTGATTAATTCACATAAAGGTTGCCGACCTTTGGTTCAGACACTAATGCAGGCAAAATTATTGCTGTTTTTGGAGAGTCGGTCTTGTGTAACTACAACAGCAGATTATGGGATGTTCGTCCTCAGTGACTCTCTTTTTGTGTGTGTGTGTGTGTGTGTGTGTGTGTGTGTGTGTGTGTGTGTGAGTGAGAGAGAGCGTGAGCAATGTGTGCCAGATGTTTGGCTCTCAGAGCTTCTAATACTCGTTCTGCTTTCATCTCAAAGCAGCATTAACACAGTCGATCAACAGAGACCGGATCACAATGACGGCTTCCTAGAATCTCTCTCTCTCTCTCTCTCTCTCTCTCTCTCTTTACATTTTAATACATTACTGATTACACATTAAAAAAGCAAAATTGGGTTACTTTATTTTAAGGTGTCCTTGTTACAGTGTAATTATTAGATATTTTTCCTGATATTTAAAAATGTTTCCGATATTGGTTTTGTAATATTGAATCCACCGATATGTTGTTATCATTGTGTTAAAAACAGAACAAAAAAAAAATATTGGTTCGGCATATCGGTTATCGGGCACATAAACATGCAAATAATCAATATCGGTTATAAAGAAATTGATCTCTAGTAATTATACATTTAAGTAGTTTAAGTAATAATAGCATTTAAATAATAGTAATTATGCATAATTTACACTTTTAACTTCGGTAAAAACGTGTAACAAAGAGACTGTAAAATAAAGTGTTACCGAAAATTGTAGTTTTTCCCCAATATTTAAGCATTTTTCCTTAATCGGATATGAGTTTTGTAATTTTTCTTAATCTACCGATATGTTGTTATCATTGTGTTATAAACAGAAGTAAATAAATAAATAAATATCGGTTCTGCATATCAGTTGTTGGGCACATAAACATGCAAATAATCTGTATCGGTTATATAAAAAAATGTATCTGTAGTAATTATACATTTAAATAATTTAAGTAATAGTAACATTTAAATAATTTTACATTTGCATTTAGTCATTTAGCAGACACTTTTATTCAAAGTGACTTACAAATGAAGACAATTGAAGCAATCAAAATCAACAAATGAGTCTCAGTTAGCTTAACGTAGTACACGTAGCAAGGTTTTTTGTTAATTGTATAATAAATAAAAGAAAACAAATACAATACAAAAAGAATAGAGAAGCTAGTGTTAGTTTTTTTTTTAAAGAAAAGCAGTTAGTAAATGAACAGTGCAAGTCTAAAAGGGGCAAGTTTTTTTAAGAATAGAATTAGAATAGAGAGTGCTAATCATTAATGCAAATGCCTCCAATCCCTCTCCTGCTGTGTGCGGAATGAGATTGGAAATTAAAATGATCAACCATTTCAGTCTTTATTTAGCAGTCAGAGCTGTAGTTGCTGTTTAAAACGAGTGTTTGTGTTTCTCAAATTCATTAAACGGATAATTTTCGCACTCTGTTCTGAAATCTAGTGAGCTGCCTATGTAGGCAGCATTTTAAGGCAACATACAGTAGTGAAGCTCCCAATGCAAAGCCTGTTCCAAAAGTCTCAGGCAGCATCACATGCATGCTTAATAGGTGCAGGTAATCCCAGAATGCATTGCGACAAACTTAAAAAATCCAGAATGTGTATAACTTTTTTTTAAATTATATATAAATATTTTTTAAAGAAATTAGTACTTCTATTTAGCAAGGATGCAATAAATGTATCAAAAGTCACATTAAAGACATTTGTAATGTTACAGAAAATGTATATTTTCACATACATGCTGCTTAAATGTATAAAAACAGGTCTTTTAACTTGTAATATTGTAATTAATTGTAATGTTTTACAATATTTATTATTATTTTAAATACATATTTCATATTCATATAAATATCATATTCATATAAATTTATTTATAATTTATTTTTTATAATACAATTACATATAAAAAAGAAATATAATTATTAAAATATAAAAATGGCATTATTCAGTAATACTAAAAAATTACCAAAAATGTACATCAAAATTCAAAAAGTTCTAATTAAATGGCAACTTTCATATTTATTCATATAAATGTATTTATAATTTACTTTTACAATAAATTAAATATAGAAATTTCAATTATTATAAATATATAAATATACATTATTAATGAATTGCTAAAGTATACATCAAAAAGTTCTATTGAATTAAAGTGCCTTTTTTATATTTATTCATGTAAATATATTTAGAATTTATATTTATAATAAAATTAGTATAAAACATTTAGTTATTATTTAAAAAATTACATTATACAGTAATTACTGAAAATTATACATTCAAAAGTTGAAACTAATTAAGTTGCCTCTTTTACTCTATATTTGTGAATTTTGTGTAATGTTATTTACATTACACAAAATTTGGGAATATTGTTAAAAATTGTGTCTGTGTCTGATGTTATTCTTATTAGAGAATTTTTTTTAATTTATTAAAATAACTTTTTAAAAATAAACACCAAATTTTTAAAATCAATAATATTTGTCATGCCTTGTTTTTTCTTCAGCATCTTGCTTCATGTTTGAGTTTTAAAAACTTTTTCCACTAAGCTGCACCCATCAGGCTGTTTTAAAATGCATATCTGTCTTTCTCCTGCAGGTGTGTCATAAAACCCGACAGAATTCATCTGTAAAGCCTGGCCGCTAATTTCCCGTCGGGTGAGGAGGGCGTCTGCCCATACACACGCACGGCACCATGGGAAGCTCCCCGGAGGTGCTGTCCTGGACGTCCTGTCCCAGCCTGCTGGTGGGGAAGCTGAAGGAAGAGCTGAAGCTCACGGTCGTCGGCGACTCCATTAAAAAAAACAACAGTAACATTTCTCCTCAAGCGCTGCTTCCTCCGGCGGTACCTCTGCCACAGATCATCGCAGACCTGGCTCCGCCCACCACCCTTCCCATGCCGCTGCAGCAGCTTCAGCTTCCCTGCAGGGACGACGAGCCAGGCGGCACCAGCCCACCGTGCACCGCCCTCAGCGAGGACTCGACGCGGGAGCAGGGACACTTCGAAAACAGCGTTCTGCAGCTGCAGGAACATGAGGAGGCCGAGACGCCGGGATCCTGCAGTCAGGGTGGTTGCGGAAGCGGCGGGGAGGAGAAAAATGAGGAGGGCGGGTGTCCGATGGACCACAGCGGAGACGACACGCACCCCCATCCGCATGACGACATCAAACTGCACTTTCATAGAGCTGGGACGGGCAGCGGTGGATTTCTGGAGGGGCTGTTTGGATGTTTGAGACCTGTGTGGAATATTATCGGGAAAACATACTCAACCGAGGACAAACTTCAGCAGCAAGGTTAGTGACGAGTATTACATTTTAATACATTACTGATTACACATTAAAAAAGCAAAATTGGGTTACTTTATTTTAAGGTGTCCTTGTTACAGTGTAATTATTAGATATTTTTCCTGATATTTAAAAATGTTTCCGATATTGGTTTTGTAATATTGAATCCACCGATATGTTGTTATCATTGTGTTAAAAACAGAACAAAAAAAAAATATTGGTTCGGCATATCGGTTATCGGGCACATAAACATGCAAATAATCAATATCGGTTATAAAGAAATTGATCTCTAGTAATTATACATTTAAGTAGTTTAAGTAATAATAGCATTTAAATAATAGTAATTATGCATAATTTACACTTTTTACTTCGGTAAAAACGTGTAACCAAGGGACTGTAAAATAAAGTGTTACCGAAAATTGTAGTTTTTCCCCAATATTTAAGCATTTTTCCTTAATCGGATATGAGTTTTGTAATTTTTTTAATCTACCGATATGTTGTTATAATTGTGTTATAAACAGAAGTAAATAAATAAATAAATATCGGTTCTGCATATCAGTTGTTGGGCACATAAACATGCAAATAATCTGTATCGGTTATATAAAAAAATTTATCTGTAGTAATTATACATTTAAATAATTTAAGTAATAGTAACATTTAAATAATTTTACATTTACATTTAGTCATTTAGCAGACACTTTTATTCAAAGTGACTTACAAGCAGTTAGTAAATGAACAGTGCAAGTCTAAAAGGGGCAAGTTTTTTTAAGAATAGAATTAGA
>NW_015505823.1:508030-557059 GCF_001515645.1 Sinocyclocheilus grahami
ATAATAGCATTTAAATAATAGTAATTATGCATAATTTACACTTTTTACTTCGGTAAAAACGTGTAACCAAGGGACTGTAAAATAAAGTGTTACCGAAAATTGTAGTTTTTCCCCAATATTTAAGCATTTTTCCTTAATCGGATATGAGTTTTGTAATTTTTTTAATCTACCGATATGTTGTTATAATTGTGTTATAAACAGAAGTAAATAAATAAATAAATATCGGTTCTGCATATCAGTTGTTGGGCACATAAACATGCAAATAATCTGTATCGGTTATATAAAAAAATTTATCTGTAGTAATTATACATTTAAATAATTTAAGTAATAGTAACATTTAAATAATTTTACATTTACATTTAGTCATTTAGCAGACACTTTTATTCAAAGTGACTTACAAATGAAGACAATTGAAGCAATCAAAATCAACAAATGAGTCTCAGTTAGCTTAACGTAGTACACGTAGCAAGGTTTTTTGTTAATTGTATAATAAATAAAAGAAAACAAATACAATACAAAAAGAATAGAGAAGCTAGTGTTAGTTTTTTTTTGTTTTTTTTTTAAAGAAAAGCAGTTAGTAAATGAACAGTGCAAGTCTAAAAGGGGCAAGTTTTTTTTTTTTTTAAGAATAGAATTAGAATAGAGAGTGCTAGAGTTAGAGGGTCAAATAAAGATGGTAGAGATGGGGTTTTAGCCAATTCTTGAAGATGTCTAAGGACTCAGCTGCTCGAATTGAGTTAATGTGGCAGGAGGGAACATTTAATGTAAAAGTCTGTGAAAGTGATTTTGTGCTTCTTTGTGATGGCACAATAAAGCAACATTCACTTGCAGAACGCAAGCTTCAAGAGGCACATAATTAATTTAGGTAAAGGGGTGCAGAGCCAGTGGTGGTTTTGTAGGCAAACATTAATGCCTTGAATTTTATGCAAGCAGCTATTGGTAGCCAGTGCAAATTGATAAACAGAGGTGTGACGTGCATTCTTTTCGGCTCATTAAAAATGTATCTTGCTGCCGCGAGTATAATAATAGTAATTATGCATGTAATTGTGTATAATTTACTGTTTTTACTTAAGGGCACTCTAAAATAGTGTTACCAAAAATTGTAGTTAGTACTATAATCTAGTTATAAAAACGTGATCTTTAGTAATTATACTTGTAGGGTAATAGTAACATTTAAGTAATAGTAATTATGCATGTTGTAATTACACATAATTTACTGTTTTTCCTTTAGTAAGTGTTACTGAAAATTTTTGTTTTTCCTCAATATTTAAGCATTTTCCGTAATCGGATATCGGTTTTGTAATATCAAATCTAACAATATGTTGTTATAGTTGTCTCAAAAACAGTAGTAAAACAATAAATGAATATCAGTTCTGCATATCGTGTTATCGGGCACAAAAACATGCAAATAGTCTATATTGGTATTGTGTTATAAAATTGATCTCTAGTAATTATACATTTAAGTAATTGAAGTAATAGTAACATTTAATAGTAATTATTCATAATTTACTGTTTTTACTTTAGTAAAAAAAATGTGTAACAAGGTCACTGTAAAAATAAAGTGTTAACGAAAAAAAAAGTTTCCGTTATTAAAGCATTTGACCATATTCGGATATTGATTTTGTAATATCAAATCTACCGATATGTTGTTATAATTGTGTCAGTGCATATCGGTTATCGTGCACATAAACATGCAAATAATCTGTATCGTATCGGTTATAAAATAATTGATCTGTAGCAATTAAATAATATAAGTCATATTAATTAACTTTATCACATGGATTTGAATAGGATTATTTTGTACCATATTGATAAAAATAGGAAGAGAAAGAAAGCACATTTTATTGTTTGTTATATACAACATGAAGTGCATTAAACATTTCTTTAAGTCAGGGTTTCCCAAACTGGAGTTTGTGAGTTTATGAAAAGCTAATAATTTAAATCATAAAAATGTCAAATTAAAGAAACAAACTGCTTTTAAAATTAAGACAATCAAAATAAAACCCTTTGGGTGAACTCTCCCTTTTAAGTTGATCTTTGCTGTGGTTTTGATTGAACAGTATGTTGAGGATGTGCTCTGATTGGTCAGTAGACATGTGGGAGGTGCCGTTTGAGGAGATCTCTGAGCTGCAGTGGCTGGGAAGCGGAGCTCAGGGCGCCGTGTTCCTCGGGAAGTTCCGCTCCGAAGAGGTCGCCATCAAGAAAGTCCGAGAGCAGAAGGAGACGGATATCAAACACCTGCGCAAGCTGAAGCACCCCAACATCATCAGCTTCAAGTAGGTCGCAATGAAAGACCAGCTAGTGGCAGTCAATATGCAGTTTTGAGTTTGACACTAAAGCGTGCTGTTTGTGTTTCAGGGGTGTTTGCACGCAGGCCCCGTGTTACTGCATCATCATGGAGTACTGTGCTCAAGGGCAGCTATACGAAGTTCTCAGGGCCGGTCGTAAGATCACGCCGCGGCTGCTGGTGGACTGGGCCTCAGGGATCGCCAGCGGCATGAACTACCTGCACCTCCACAAGATCATCCACAGAGACCTCAAATCACCTAAGTAAGACCTGTGGGATTTTAGAATTATTTAATTACTATTATAGTATTTATATATAATATTTTGAAGGAGCTTTTATCTTTATATTATTAGTAATTTAGTTATGCGCCTTTGTCATTTTTAATATTTAATATTATTTAAATGTAATAGTTTTAATATATTTTAATATTAATATTTTTAATATTTAATATGATTTAAATTGTAATATTCATTTTATTATTTAATATTTACCTTTAATTCGTTTTTTTTTTCAGTATTAGTTGTAGTAATTTTCTTACATTACTAATATTTAATATACAAAAAAAATAATGGGGTCAATTTGTCTCACAACATAACAATTGTACCCAGATTTTTAATACAATACGAGAGTTAGGTTTTTCAACTAATATTTATATTTTATTTTATTTGAACTTCATTTCGATGAACAAAAATGTGTACTTTATCAGATGCATAAAATGCTAAAATTCACTTAAAAGTACTCAAATCACATTTGTGAGTCTGGAGCTCAAAAGCAGTCTTAAGTCGCTGGGGTATATTTGTAGCAATAGCCAAAAATACATTGTATGGGTCAAAATTATAAAAAAAAATTTAATGCCAAAAATCATTAGGATATTAAATAAAGATGTTCCATAAAGATATTTAGTAAATTTCCTACTGTAAATATATCAAAACTTAATTTTTGATTAGTAATATGCATTGCTAAGAGCTTCATTTGGACAACTTTAAAGATGATTTTCTCAATATTTAGATTTTTTTGCACCCTCAGATTCCAGATATTCAAATAGTTGTATCTCGCCCAAATATTGTCCTATCCTAACAAACCATACACCAATGGAAAGCTTATTTATTCAGCTTCGGTGTATAAATCTAACCTAAAATTAAAAAATTTACCCTTGTTTTGTGTTCCAGGGTCACATATAGTATATATGGAAATACTGTAAATGGGCAATACCAATGCGTTCTGCTTCTCTGAATGTGTGTGCCTTCTTTTGCAGTGTGCTAGTCACTCAAAATGACAACGTGAAGATCTCAGACTTTGGAACATCTAAAGAGCTCAGTGACAAGAGTACGAAGATGTCATTTGCGGGTACGGTGGCCTGGATGGCTCCGGAAGTGATCCGGAATGAGCCGGTGTCAGAGAAAGTAGACATCTGGTGAGTGAGAATTAATACAGTGACACTGATAAAAATCACAAATGTTTCTTGAGCAAAAAATCAGCATATTAGAATGATTTCTGAAGGATCATGTGACACTGAAGACTGGAGAAATGAAGCTGAAAGTTTTGATCACAGCTTTGATCACAGAAATAAATTACGTTTTAAAATGTTTTCACATAGAAAAGTTATTTTAAATTGTAATAATATTTCACTGTTACAATATTTTTGATCAAATGTGACCCTGGAGCACAAAAGCAGTCTTAAGTCTCTGGAGTATATTTGTAGCAATAACCAAAAATACATTGTATGGGTCAAAATTATAGATTTTTCTTTTATGCCAAAAATCATTACTCGGCCAAATATTGTCCTATCCTAACAAACCATACATCAATGGAAAGTTTATTTATTCAGCTTCCAGATGATATATAAATCTTAATTTTGACAAATGTACCCTTATGACTTGTTTTGTGGTTCATGGTCACAAATAAATGCAGCCTTGGTGAGCAGAAGAGACTACTTTCAAAAGCATTAAAAACTCACCGACCTCAAGCGTTTGAGCAGTAGTGTAAGCAGTGTGTGCTAATTGTTGTGTGTTTGGAGGTCGTTCGGGGTGGTGATGTGGGAGCTGCTGACCGGTGAGATCCCCTATAAGGACGTGGACTCGTCTGCTATTATTTGGGGTGTGGGCAGCAACAGCCTCCATCTGCCTGTGCCGTCCACCTGTCCCGACGGCTTCAAGATCCTCATGAAACAAACCTGGTGAGACTCAGCGCCATCTACATCCAATGCTGGCTAGTTACTGCTGATTACATGCAATCTGGATTACATAATCAGATTCCAAAAAGTATGTACTTGTAATTAAAGTATATTACATTTTAAAATGCTCCTAATCAGATTACAGTTACTTTTTACATAGTTTACATTACATAGTATTCACACAAGTAATCTGAAGTAGTCAGAATACATTACCTAGATTATGTTACGAACTACAGTTTTCACCATGTAATCTGTAATCAGTAGTGGACTACAATTTATTAGTAATCTACTCAGCGCTGTCTACAACAATTACATGCTTTTGTGCTGTATTTATAATGGAAGAACATTGTTATTGTTTGTGGAATAAAGCTACACATATGAAAGGAATAATGTACAAGAAATATTTATTTGAATTTATTTTTATACTATGTGAGGGAAAAAACAAAAAGTGCATGAAGTGATACAAATGAAACCGTGTACAAGTCAATTTTAAAACTAGATTAAAAATGTTTGGCTTGAGAAAGTACTTTATGGCCAAAAGTTTAAAATTGTTGAAAACACTTGAAATGTAAAATTGAAAATAGTTCTAAAAGCTCGAATGTTTTAAGGCCATTCGGTGTCTTTGCTAGGATGTTTTTGGTAGTTGCCAGGTAGATTTTTGACCGCAGAATGCTGTGATTGGCCAATCAGAATCCAGGATTTCCAAGAGTTCTCTAAAACAGGGTTTTATTGGTCGATTGAGATGGTGTTCTTCTTGTACCTGCAGGCAAGGTAAACCCAGAAACCGGCCGTCCTTCAGGCAGATCCTTCTCCATCTGGATATCGCCTCGGCTGATGTGCTCGGGACGCCACAGGAGACCTACTTCAAATCTCAGGTGAGCAAATGTTGACTTCTACACTGACTTCTGCTGAGTCTCATCCAGAAAGAGTCACTGTGTCGTCCAGCGGCATCACTACAGAAAGAACGAGATGCAAAAGCAACATGAACCACTTATCCAATTGTTTCTCAGTTCTCTAATAGTTCTATAAATAAGAACTACGTCGCTAAAATAAAATTGCAAATTGCATTCAACGAACATGCAGCATGAAAACTGTAGTGTGGTTCATGAACAAACGACTCTTTTGACTCGGTTCTGTAATGCATCTGTCAAAAAGAATCACAAATCAGCCTCAAATTTTATGAGTTGCTTGTTTGATTCATCTAAAAGAGTTAATTAAACCATTATGGTATGTTAATGATTTCATGTGTATGTTTGTGTGCGACTAGTGTTATTTTAGGATTATTTAAAAACTATTTATAAATATTTATAATTATTTTAGTAATTAATTTGAATGCTTTTTTTGTCGTATTTGTCATTTTTAATAGTTTTTGCTTTTTTAATATTTCTATTTAACTTGAATTTATATTTCCGTTTTCATTTCAGTTAATTTGTCAACATTTCAATTTTTTTTAAGTTTTCTTAAGTTTTTCATCTAATGTTTATATTTTATTTTATTTCAGCTTTATAGCAATTACCGAAAACAATTTTTAAGAGACAATTTTTCAATAACAGTATATTGTCTGTGGCAATTAGCTTTTATCTTAATGTTGTAACTTTTTATTTAAATGTTTTTTTTTTGTAATGTTATAATTTTTTGCTTTTTAATATTTCTATTTAGCTTGAATTTATTTTTTTTCAGTTTTAGTTAGAATTTTATATCAGCTAGTCAGCATTTCTAATTTTAAGTTCTTTATTTAATATTTATATTTTAATTTATTTCAGCTTTTTTCAAGTACCAAAAACATTTAATTCTTTTAATGGTCACACTTTAGTTCGGGGACCAATTCTCACTATTAACTACAACTTTTGCCTCAAACTCCTAATTTGCTGCTTATTAATAGTTGGTAAGGTAGTTAAGTTTAGGAAAATGTGGTCATGCAGAATAAGGCATTAATATGTGCTTTATAAGTTCTAATAAACTGTCAATATGCTACTATTCATGCTTATTTGTCCCCAAACTAAAGTGTTACCATTTTAAATTCACCCTAACAATCTTGTCTGTGGCAGGCGGAGTGGAGAGAGGAAGTGAAGAAGCATTTCGAGAAGATCAAAAGCGAAGGCACCTGCATCCACCGACTGGACGAGGAGCTGATTCGCCGCAGAAGAGACGAACTCAGGTTAGAGCAGACGAATCGCACACAACAGCAGAACACAGAGCGGGACTGTCTGTTATGTGCTGTCTCACTGTCTCGTGCGTTTCAGACACGCTCTGGATATCCGAGAGCATTACGAGAGGAAACTGGAGCGAGCTAACAACCTGTACATGGAGCTCAGCGCTATCATGCTGCAGCTGGAGGTGCGAGAGAAAGAGCTGCTCAAGTAAGTCCTTCATGCTTTGCAAAAGATGCAAATTAATTAATTAAATAAATTAAGTAATAAAGTAATTAAAAATATTTTTAATAATAATTCTAAAATAAAAACACTAAATAAAATAAAACACAAAAACTATATTAAAAATTATATTCGTTTAACTGCCTTGTTATGTGAACTTTAGCCGACATCAGAGAACCATGAACATGCAAGTGTATTTTTAAATGATTGAAATATGTGAGCCTGGAGCACAAAAGCAGTGTTAAGTCGCTGGGGTGTATTTGTAGCAATAGCCAACAATACATTGTATGGGTCAAAATTATAGATTTTTCTTTTATGCCAAAAATCATTAGGATATTAAGTAAAGATCATGTTCCATGAAGATATTTTGTACATTTCCTACCGTGAATATATCAAAACTTAATTTTTGATTAGTAATATGCATTGCTAAGAACTTCATTTGGACAACTTTAAAGATGATTTTCTCAATATTTATATCTCGGCCAAATATTGTCAGATCCTAACAAACCATATGACTGGTTTTGTGGTCCAGGGTCACATATTTACTTAAAATCTCAGGGTGAGAACCTAATTGAGAGATGTAAACTCAGAATTGTGAGATAAAATGTCACAGTTGCTTTAATTTTTTTTCATTCTGTGCTTCCATATCAAACCAACTGATCATTGTAGTCAAGTTTGTTCGAAATACAGTGTATTAAATATTTACCTACAGATATTTGACTAATGTTGAAAAGTGCCATATTTGAGTGATGATTTGAATTTAATTAAATAATTTCAAACTGATTCAAACTGATCTGATTCAGAAAAATGAATCAAACTAATGTATTTTTATTATTTTTAAAGTTTAAATATCTAAGAGTGTGTTCACACCAGACGCGAATGTAATTATTAGTGCGAGTAGATTACATACAAAGTCAACGCAAAGACGCGAATAGAGGCAAATTCGCACCGAATGAAGCGTTTGCCGCGAATGCACGATATTCGCCTCAATCGCGTCTTCCACGCAAGTTAAAAAATTTCAACTCGAGCAGAAAATTTGCATGAAAATCAGCGAAGAGTTTCTTGACACGTCCAGTTGAATCAGACAATAAAAGAGAGCATTATTGTAGCCGCTGTTATTATATAGGTCTGGAGCATAGAAGACAGTTAAAATCAGTTGTAGTAGTAGTTGTATTTTATTAGCATGGCTACAGAGTTGCTGCTATCAATAATAAAAATAATAGTAATATCAGTGTGTATATATACAGTAGTAGAAGACAGTTAAAATCAGTTGTAGTAGTATTTGTATTTTATTAGCATGGCTACAGAGTTGCTGCTATCAATAATAAAAATAATAGTAATATCAGTGTATATATACAGTAGTAAAATGTAACACACACATTAATGCAGGATCCTAACGTTACTCATCCTCCTCTGGATGGTGCTGTGAACCCAGACACGTCGGCGTTTGGCTTTCCATTGTATTTGGGACTTTTTGACAACAGGTACAAAACATCGATTGTAGTTAACTCCACCATGGTTGATCGTGCTGTTTTTATTCACATTTTATTTTAGTCTTAACACGTTCATGCAAGTCAGGAAACTAGGATCAAGAAACTAGTTACTATAATCTCATAAATAAGCGGTCATTCAGTTTGCATTGTATCTAATTTTGTGTGAATTACTTCTGGCAGTCTAATCCAATAATGAGTCAAGTAAGAGATTTTAAAATAGAGTACTTTCAGCGATGCACATATTCGCTTCGCGTCTAGTGTGAACACACCGTTAGTCTTAACACGTTCATGCAAGTCAGGAAACTAGGATCAAGAAACTAGTTACTATAATCTCATAAATAAGCGGTCATTCAGTTTGCATTGTATCTAATTTTGTGTGAATTACTTCTGGCAGTCTAATCCAATAATGAGTCAAGTAAGAGATTTTAAAATAGAGTACTTTCAGTTCATTCATTACACTGGAAATGTAGGAGGTCAGCTAGGTGTTTCATGCATAATGTGCACAGTAATCATACTTTATACTGCAGAAATCGCTTTTCTGATGCCGATTATGCTGTGTGCGTCTCTCTCTCTCTCTCTCTCTCTCTCTCTCTCTCTCTCGTTTGTCTGTTTATTGGCATGAAATTACTCATGAAAGAATGTAATGAGTCTGAACTCTGACCCTGTCTGTGCCTGAATGATGCAGACGTCTTTCTGAAACTCTAATTAAATCTAATCTGCTTAAAGCTGGACCTGGCTCGTGCCGTTTGCATGACCCACATTCTCACTGAACGATCATTCAGTCAAATCTCACTTCTGCTTTTACTGAATCTGAACGTTTGCCGTGTTTTATTGCAGGAGGGAGCAGGCTGTGGAGAAGAAGCATCCCGGCACGTACAAACGCCACCTGGTTCGGCCCATTGTGCGGCCCAACGCTGTTGAGAAGCTCATTAAGAAAAAGAGCAGCATGAACCATAAGCCCGGGACACAGCAGCCAAAGAGGTGAGCGATCCGTGAAGACATGGCCTATGTGCTGTTTGTGGTGTCTGTATCATAATATATTTAATAGTTTAACCAAGGGATTCACAAAATGAGGTTTGCGCTCCCCCGGGGGTTCATGAGGGAACTGCAGGGGGTTTGTGAGTTGATGAAAGGCTAGCAATGAATTAAAAATGTATTACATTTAAAACAAATGAATAATTAATTGAAATAATAAATCATATAAATAATAATAAAATTATTTAAAAAATAACTTATATTTTTCTTCAAAAATGAAAAGATAGTTATTAAAATTATTACAATTAATTATTTAATAATGTATTAAAAATTATACATTTCAGTAATAAACTAATTATTAAAATACATAAATAAACTAAGTTTAAAATAAATGGAAAATAATACAAATGAAAGTTATTTCAAATTAATTAATTATTAGTCATATTAATATTCATTCATATGAATTAATGAAAGCAATTAAAAAGAAAAGAAAGTTATTAAAATAAGTAAGCTAATAATTTATTAAAAAATAACAAATATCACGAATAAAGTTATAAAAATCTAATATTAAAATAATTTTTAAATGAAAAGCAAATAAAGTACAAAGTATAAATTAATTAAAACAAAAATAATAAATATAAATAATAAAAAGATTTATTGAAAAAATAAATAACAATTATTTTAAAATAAAATAAAAAATGAGTTAAAGTAATAAATAAACTAATAACTATTTCAAAATAATAAATATCAATAATAAAAATAATTATTTAGAATAATAAAAAAACATACAAATATTTTTTAAATAAAAAAAACAATCAAAAACAAATGCGAATGTGTTGATAAATTACTGACATATTAGCTTAAAATCTAAGGGGGACTTCATGTAAATATTGTTGGTCAAATGGGTTTGGCTGACAAAAAAGGTCTGGGAATGGTTTATTTGTCCAGAAAAAGGGTTTTACTGAACAACGTGATGAACGTAATGTTCTAGAAACGTCATTTACTTTCTATTATTGTATTTTTATTGTTTTAAATTGTATTCAGTATCTTGATATGTAATTTTTTTTGGTCAGTGTGTGATTATTTTCCATGAATATGGAAACACGGATGGATAATTTGTAGTTAAAGTCAGCGATACTGTGCTGAATGAAATGGTATCCGTGATGAATTCTTCATGAGGTCATTAACCCAGTGCATGTGATCTCCTGCAGGCCGGATCTGCTGCGCTCTGAGGGCATTCCCAGCGTCGAGCCTCTTCCGGCTCCGTCCCCGTTGTCAGGAAGCCCAAAAGTGTCCACCCCGCCTGGGAAAACCCGGTACCGCAGTAAACCCCGCCACCGGAGGGCCAACAGCAAAGGCAGTCACAACGAGTTCCCAGGAGCCCTCAAACCCAACTCGGCCCCGTCGGAGGAACAGCAGCCCCTACAGGACAGGGTTCGTACTGTCATGAAAAACCTGGAAAAGTCATGGAATTTTAAAACGGCGATTTCCAGGCCTGGAAAGGTTTTGGAAAAATAAATAAACCCAGAAGGTTTTGGAAAAGTCATGGAAATGTATTTCACAAATCTCTGTATAACAGAATATGTTTAATCAGGACCTGAATTTCGGTGCGGGATTGCGCATATATCGCATAGTTTTACTCATTCCCGCAGCTTTTGAGTTTAAAATGAGGGAAATTCCTGGAAATTTATAGATCTTATTGTAAAATAAACATTGGGTCATGAATATTGTCTCAAAAGTCAATATAATATAAATGTATTGGGAAAAATTTGTGCGAACCCTGCAGGAGCAAAGCTACCATCACCATCATCTCCCTCGGCCCGAGGGTCCGCTGTTACCGGTGAAGAGCCGCGAAAATGCCGTAGCCACCTGCGCTAACAACCTGCGCTACTTCGGCCCGGCCGCCGCTCTCCGCAGCCCGCAGACCGACCACCTGCAGCAGAGGCTGTCCGGCTCCAGCCCTGACCTCATTTCCACCGCCGTGGACGCCGATTCACGCCACCGCAGGTCCTCCGTCCCTCCGTCCGCGGGCTCCGGTGCCTGCTGCCAGGCGCATCCGTTCCCCGGCTGCATGCACTGTCAGGAGACGCCGGCCGCTCCCAGCCACCCCGAGCTCCCGCATTACTCACTGCTGAGCACGTGCGAAGAAACGCCGCCCGCCGGCAAGAGAGCGATGGAGCCCACGGCTGAGGGAGAAGCAACGGGAGAGCAGCCGGAGCAGAGATCCAGCGGCCTGCTGCACTCGCTCAGACCTCTGAGAAACGTGAGTCTGAATGACACTTGCATTAAAGCAATTATGGGTAATGATGAAAGGTTCATATTTTGGTTTTGGGAGTCCCCAACATCAGGTTGACATGCATGCAAGGTTTTACTGTCACCTTTGACCAATTTAATGCATTCTTGCTGAATAAAAGTGTTAATTTCTATATTTAAAAAAAATAGTTTAGTAATTTATTCAATATAATCAGACACGTATGATGGGGATATGAAACTGTTCTGCATATGATCCAGGTGTTTTATTTGTGTATGTGATTTTAACATGATCTGTTGTATGTGTCCGTCAGGCGGGAGACGAGTCGTCTGAGGAAGAGGAAGGAGAGGTTGACAGCGAGGTGGAGTTTCCACGCAGACAGCGGTGAGTCTGCTTTGATGATTGATAATTAATCATTTCTGTCACGATTCCCCAGAAGCCTTGAATGAATCAGGTCATCTTTAAACCTGTGTGTTTCTCTACCATTAGCCACAGAACAAGTATTTTTTTAAATGTGACCCAGGACCACAAAACCAGTCATAAAGGTCAATTTTTTTGAAATTGAGATTTATAAATAATTTATAAATTTACAAATGAAGTCTTTAGCAATGCATATTAATAAAAAAAAAATTGTTTTAAAATAATAATTAAAAAAATAAATAAATAATTAAGTTTTGGTATATTTATGGTAGGAAATTTACAAAATATCTTCATGGAACATGATCTTTATCCTAATGACATTTTTGATTACGTGTAATTTGTAACTAACTGCATGATTTTTACTGTCCATAGTCACCACTAATAACCTACTCCTAAATGTAATGTAGAAACTTAATATTTTCTGTAAAGCTGCTTTGCAACTATTGGTATCGTGAAAAGTGCTATACAAATAAACTTGAATTGAACTGAATTTTTGGCAAAGAAGAAAAATCTATAATTTTGACCCATACAATGTATTTTTGGGTATTGCTACAAATATGTGACCCTGGAGCACAAAACCAGTCATAAGGGTCAATTTTTCGAAATTGAGATTTATACATCATCTGAAAGCTGAATAAATAAGCTCTCCATTGATGTATGGTTTGTTAGGATAGGACAATATTTGGCAGAGATACAACTATTTGAAAATCTGGAATCTGAGGGTGCAAAAAAATCAAAATATTGAGAAAATCATCTTTAAAGTTGTCCAAATGAAGTTCTTAGCAATGCATAATACTAATCAAAAATGAAGTTTTGATATATTTACAGTAGGACATTTACAAAATATCTTCATGGAACATGATCTTTACTTAATATCCTAATGATTTTTGGCATAAAAGAAAAATCAATAATTTTGACCCATACAATGTATTTTTGGCTATTGCTGCAAATAAACCCGTGCTACTTAAGGGTCACAAATGTCGTTTTCCTCCTGCTCTGTTTCCAGGCCTCATCGCTGCATGAGCAGCTTCCAGTCGTACTCCACCTTCAGCTCGGAGAACCTGTCGGTGTCTGACGGCGAGGAGGGAAACACCAGCGATCACTCACACAGCGGCCCGCTGGAGCAGCTCAGCGCCAGTCAGGAGGAGCATCTGGACGAGCTCCTGTCCCACACGCCTGAGATCCCCATCGACATCTCCACGCAGTCCGACGGCCTGTCCGATAAAGAGTGCGCCGTCCGCCGGGTCAAGACCCAGATCTCTCTGGGCAAACTGTGTGCTGATGAGCACAGCTACGAGGTGAACGCTCGCTCTTATTTCAGCCAAACTCATTCACGTTAATTAGGGCTGCACAATTAATCGACTTTCTAATCACAATTAAAATTATGGATGCCAAAATTCAAAACGGCAATTAATCGTTCAAAGTCCACTTATATTATCTGCACGCTTTTTTCTTTCTACAGGTTATCTTAAGGGTTTTTCCATTCTTTTAGTTTTAGTATACCATTCATATTTGTACTTTTTTTTTATAATTTAAAGAAGAAACCAATCCGATGTATATTTGACATTTGAGGCTTAATACTATAGAAAAACACTAAAAAAAACACTTATTTTTTATTCATATAAAAATACGGCATGCAGTTGCATCAAACAATGGTATAAACATCATTCAATGTAAATTGTGATAATCGTAATTAATAAATGCAATTACAATTTCAAGGGAATAATCGTCAGTTATGATTTTTGTCATAATCGTGCAGCCCTAATGTGAAACGGTTCTTTTAAATCGGGAACTGCAGGGGGTTCATGAGGATATGAGAAGCTAATCATTTGAAATAGATACATAATTAAAAAATAAAAACAATCAAAACTGTTGCTAATATAAATTCAAATAAATAATTTTTAAACAATCAAAATCAAACTCTCAATGATATATAAATACATAATTTAAAATAAACACTCAAAAAAAAAAAAGTGTATGAAATATTTGGAATCATTTTAAAATAAAATAAATCATTTTAAAATCAGAACAAAGCAAAACGCTTACTAAAATATTGTGTATTTTACCTATTTGTAAAATAAAAACAATACAATTAAATATTATTAAATATTTGACAAATTAAAATAAACAAAACTATTCATTCGTTTCTTAAACGGTTACAATTACGTAAGCAGTTACTAAAAAATAAAAATGTTTGGGATGGTTTTAAATAAAATAAAACAAAATAAAACTCTTACTGTTTTTTTTATGTAGACTATGTATCTGAAGTAAATTACAATTTTAGTAAATGCATAATTTGTTTTTAATAAAACTTATCAAAATAATACAACTGAATAATATTAAATATTAGTCAAATAAAAAAGAAATCATTTTAAAATAAAATCAATCAAAATAAAATAAAAAGATTATATATTTTATCTGAAATAAATTAAAATGAAAATAAATACATAATTTTAAAATGAAAACCATCAAATTAAATTGATTACCAAAAAATATGAAGTATTTTAAATAAATTAAAATAAAATTAATCATTTTAAAATGGAAAACAAAATATAATGTATTGTCTTTTTCCTTTTTATTTGATATACATTAATGTAACTACAAAATTACGTTTAAAAACTGAATAAAAGAATAAAACGATTACTAAAACTATGAAATATTTGAAATAAATTAAAATAATAATTTATCTTAAATTAAACTCAAGTAACTAAATAATTTTAAAATAAAATACTTTATCATGTGACCATTAAGCGCCATTAGAGAACTGTGAACATGCAAATGTGTTGTTAAATAAGTGAAATATTAACTTGAAATCTCAGGGGCTACTTTAAATAAATAATTTTAGCTCAAGTGGCTTGACTGAAAAAAAGGTTTGGGACCTGCTCAAAAAATAATTCAGTGACTCTTTTTGGAACTGAATCAACAAATTCATCGAAAAGATCCGACTCAAGCAAATGATTCATCCAGGATCAGAATCATAATGTATCCGGATGACATTATACTGAAGAATGATTATCAGTGTTTTTGATGAGAACGTAATGTGCTGAATTCTTTGATTTCTTTAATACAGGGGTTCCCAAACTTTTCCATTTCATGACCTGCCTAGACAAGTATAATCTAGTTCACCAAAATATTTCGGCTCAAAAAACTAATGACTTTACTTTAAGTTTTAATATGGCAGAAATTAAGTATTTAAGAAAAATAACCATTTTATTTTATAGTACAACGGTAAAATTTCACTACTAATATATACGTTTTGATTTCTTTGCTTACAGACGTTAAAATATGCAGCATGTCCATAAAAACTCGAAACACGCGCACTCCGTGAACTGTAATCTGCTGCGAGTGTTAAATTTAATTGTGATTCAAAAGCGACATGCAAAAGCGCCTGTTTTAAAAATATTTTTAATTTTTGGATTTTGAAAAGCCTGTTGACCTCTGCCATTTATCTACAGTAAGGTGATATTGGAAGTTCGTTAAACATTCATTTCTTATTTATTTGGTTCCACAGCGTTTGCTGATTTTTATTTATTTAAACTGTGTATTTTATTTTTTATTTTATATCAAGTCTCCAAGCTTTCTTATTAGTCTTGCTAATAAACGTCCTACGTCTCTTATTCATTTGGTTCCACAGTGTTTACTGATCTTCAGTTTTGTATACCTAAACTTTGTGTAAGTTATTTGTTATAAAATATTTTAAATTTTTGGATTTTGAAAAGCCTGTTGACCTCTGCCATTTATCTACAGTAAGGTGATATTGGAAGTTCGTTAAACATTAATTTCTTATTTATTTGGTTCCACAGCGTTTGCTGATTTTTATTTATTTAAACTGTGTATTTTATTTTTTATTTTATATCAAGTCTCCAAGCTTTCTTATTAGTCTTGCTAATAAACGTCCTACGTCTCTTATTCATTTGGTTCCACAGTGTTTACTGATCTTCAGTTTTGTATACCTAAACTTTGTGTAAGTTATTTGTTATTTTATATTAGGCATATAGCATGGTGTGTTTTTATTCGTTTTGTTAATAAAATGTTCTAGTTGTATTTTGTTGCCGAATTGCCGCTAATTTGAAAGTGAAATTAAAATCCGCACGCGCTTTTAAGCTATTTAAAAGTGAAGGAAAGTGAGGAAAAGAAAGAAAACTCAACCAAACTAAAAACAAACAACTGCTTAACGCCGAATTGCCGCTAATTTGCAAGTGAAAGTAAATACAAGCTATTTAAAATGCCCTCACCGTCACAACCCTAGCCTTATATAATGAACTTAAATAGATCTTCCTGTTTGTTCATCTCTCTCTCTCTCTCTCTCTCTCTCAGAATCCCCTGCATTTCAGAGATTGCGACTGCGACACGTCGGATGCAGAATGTTCCGACGCCACCATCAGGAACAAACAGCCCTGCGCACCTTCATCCTGGTGAGCGCCAGCCTTCGGAGGAAACACGGCAATAATCCACGCCTGACCCGTCTGATCAGCCCTTCCCATAATCCCCCTCTCTCTCTCTCTCTGAGCATCTCAGGCAGATTCCTCTGAAGTGATAATGTAGCTAGAGTAACACGCATAATTTATTTTATTACGTGCCGGAGGAAACGCAAAACAAAATCAGGAACTCGAATAACAACGACAACAGAGCATAAATTCAGAGCGTTAGCGCTCAAGTGTTCAAGGCGACTCGATTTGAACCAGTTAGTTAGTTAGACGGTGATTGCGGTCTGCGAGAATGTGTGTATATATGTCTGTAGGAAGTGGAACGTGAGCGAAAGTGTTAAGTGCGTAGCTTGAGGATCCATTCCGTGATGGGACCCGCCAGACGTGTGTCTCTGGCCACCTGCTACTTCCTGAGTTTACAGAAACTTTAGTTTGAGCACCAGCAGGAACGATGTCCTTCCTTGTTTCTTTTGCCCTTTTTGACTTCCAAGACGTGTGGAAATATCCCAGCATGCCTGCTTGGTCGGCAATTGATCAGCCAATCAGACTGCTGCTGCTGCTCACCTCTACGGACGAACAGGAAGTCAAAGAACAACTGCTCTAGCGGAACAACGTCTTTAACGATCAAATCAGTGTTTGAAGCGAACCCGAGCAGCTTTTTTCCTCATCTCAGGACTGTGCTTGAAGAGACGCTGCGGACATAAGTGTGACATCAACCACAAAGAGTTTCTTTTCTTCCGTCGTCTTTATGTTGACGTGAAAAATGACGATGTGCACTGCTGGTCAAAAGATTGAAGTGATGAAGATTTGTAATGTTTTTTGGAAGAAAAAAAAGGCTCTTTTGTTCATTGAGGCTGCGTTTATTTGATCAAAAATGCAGTAAAATCTGTAAAATTGTGAAATATTTTTTACAATTTCAAATAGCTGTTTTCTTTGGGAATATATTGTAAACTGTAAGTTATGTCTATGATCAAAGCTGTATTTTCAGTATCATTACTCCAGTTTTCAGTGTCACATGATTTTCAGAAATCATTCTAATATGCTGATTTGCTGCTTCAGTATTATTGGTGCTTAATTATTAATAACGGTTGTCATTATTATCAATATTGAAAACAATTTTGACTGGTATTTTTGCAAAAACAAGCTTTTTTCAGGATTCTTTGATGAATAGAAAGTTGAAAAGAACAGCATTTATCTGAAATGGACGTTAAAAATGTCTTTACTGTCACTTTTTATCAATTTAATGCATCCTTGCTGAATAAAAGTATTAATTTCTTCTTTTTTATCTTATGGTTTCCACAAAAATATTATCAACATTGATAATAATCAGAAATGTTTCTTGAGCAGCAAATCAGCATATTATACTGATTTCTGAAGATCATGTGACACTGAAGACTGGAGTAATGATGCTGAAAATACAGCTTTGATCTCAGACATAAATTACATTTTACATATATATTCACATTGAAAACAGCTATTTTAAATTGTAAAAATATTTCACTATTTGTGCTGTATTTTTGATCAAATAAATGCAGCCTTGGTGAGCAGAAGAGACTTCTTTCAAAAATATTTAAAAACCGTAATTATTCCAGTCTTTTGAGCGGCAGTGATGATGTTCTGGAGATGCAGTGTCCCTGTAGAGTTAAAGGGATCTTTCACCCAAAAAACTAGTGTAAAATTCATGCTGTTTGACTTTTGTTCTTCCATGCAACCTGTCAAACTCCAAAACGACCAAAAAAAGGACCATAAAAGTATCACAATATTACATCTGGATTCGGAACAACACAAATGATGCCAGAATTGTGATTTTTGGTTTAAGCATCCCTCTGAAGCGTCTGTAACGTGTATGGTGGGTTTCTGCCGGTGTTTGTGTGTTTATAGCGTGCCGTTCAAGGAGCCCGCAGAAGCACAGAGCTCGTTTGTTTCAGGGCCGCGGGTGAATCAGCAATAACGGCGGTTTTGCGCTCAGGCTATTGAGAATCATTCGCTCAGGATGACTGTCTAGCAGGCTGGACGGACGCGAGGCGGAAATACAGTGCTTTGTAAAAGACCTCTATTTTTGCAGACTTGAGTTCATTATTTTTACACATCAAGTTTTTTTGAGTAAAAAAGAAAAAGGCAAGAAAAAGAAATGGAAGAAGTCCCGTGTGTTTTGCTGGTTTATGCTCAGGTTCAGTGCTTTATAGTGCAAATGAGTCTCCACTAGGGAAAAGCGGTTTGTTTGTCTCGTTTCGGTCGTTTGGAACAATTTGGCACTGCATTTAAATCCGTCATTTTTATGAACAAAACAAACTGGGTTAAATTGCAGTGTGAAAGTAGTCTGTGTGTAAATTCTCCCTCGCTAGTGTGTTTTTATTTGTCTTTTCCTTATGAAAGGGACACTGCATCATCCGGCATGTCTGTATTTAATTGTTGCATTCATATTTACCCTGTGTTAAGATCTAGATGTTATAGTACTAGTTAAAATGCCTCGTTCATCATCAGTAAATGCAGCCGGATGTGTTTCTGAACCGGATACGGCATGTGAAATAAACTGTGAATGGTATTATTATTATTTTCCGACATCTTACTAAAAGAAGCCTTGCAAGACGTACTTCCACATTAAAACAACAGTATCATTGAGTTCATGAGAAAAGCTGTGAGTTTGCAGCAAATGAACAAAAAAAACTTTTTTGTCAAGTTTAGTCATCTCCGTTCTGGTACATAGCGCCCATTTTTAACTATTCAATCAATTTCTGATGGATAAAAATCCAGTTTCACCAAGAAATATTAAAGACCACAGAAGCAAAATGGGTTGTGATCGGCTTTTCATGTTGACTTCATGTCTGCGAGGGGCAAAATAAGCCATTATTACTGTACAATTTTTGTCATTTCTGTTCAGTGTGATGGTAACGTGCTAAAAACGCAAGGTGTGTTTAGATGAAGTGAACTAATTGTAACGAAGACGAACCGAAAACACGCAGCAACCTCATTCTCTCCGTTTACGTGTTCCTCTAAAGGTTTTTAGTGAGTGATGTATGAAGTATGATATTGTATGAAGTCTTTCCGGCCACAGCGCCTCCACAAATCCTGTAAATTATGATTTTAATTTAATTTAATTTAAAAATGTATTTCTTTTTTTGTAGCTGGTCTACACGATCATTCATTTATTTTGAAGCACTAGCTGTTAATTTCTGTGTTTCTTCATCTCATAATTGTCTCGTGTATGTCTTCAGAAGTGTTACTGATGAGGTGAGATGGCATCTTAAAGGAATACTTCTCTCAGAAATGGACATTTGGTCATTTTCTTTTGGAAGCCCATTTCTGCCATGAAATATAAACACAAATACCTTTTCTATTTTACTTATTTTATAGCAGAAAAAAACATAATTGCGAGATATAAACAACGAATTGAGAAAAAAGTCAGAAATGTGAGACATAAACGAAAAATTCCAATATATAAACTTTCAAATTTAGAAAAAATAAATATATATATATATATTATGATTTGAAAAAAAAATTATTTCAAGATGTAAAAAACGAAAATTCAGAATAGCAAGATATAAACTCTTGAATTCTCTTGATTGAGTTTCTCTTGCTATTGTAACTTTCTTCTCAGAATTGAATTTATATATTGCAATTTATTCTCAGAATTTTGATAAAAAAAAAATCAGAATTGTGAGGTAAAAAAAAATAATGTTTTAATGTGGCAGAAACAAGCTTCCATATTTTCTTCCCCTGAATGCTATTTTGGAAAACGAGGAGGGAAAATATCTGGACATTTATTACATCTGAACACTTTTCAGATGTCATTCTCATATAGACCATTGTTTCTAGCAAGAGATAATTGGCTCACATTTAATCATTGTAATAAAATGACACACACATGTTCTGGTTGTGAAGATAATTCCAGTGTCATACGGTTCTTTGGCTGTATCACAGAGAATTGAAAGTATGAACCGTACCGTTTCTCCTGCCATCATCTGTCTTTATTCACGTTAACTGTTTTTAATTGCTTTGTCAACTACTACATATACAGGTATTTAAAAATGAACTATTTTTGTGCGGAATATCTTCAGCTCTGGGCTCATTTTCCTCCTCCGGTTTGTTTCTTACTCACGTCTCGGCCCTTTTCCTTCCTTATCTTGAATGATGTTATGATTTCCTGCAATAGCGCGTGTACAGTGCGACAGGAGTGACTTGTGAAATCAAGGCAGAGCAACTGCATGGAATAAACACTGATGTACTGTACCAAACTCTGCCTCCGCCTCTGCTCACTCTGTCCTGATCTTGTGATTAGTTTAACTCGAGAGGTTTGTTGTGCTTTTCAAATGTGCTGTGTATATAGCCATAAATACAGTATTTCATGTCCGTTCACTTATACCAGGTATGAAGTATGAGGCAGAACAGAGTTTAAGTGCCAGATAGCATATCTAAAATAGAGTTGCATGTTCAAAGTTCACAAATTTGATTGCATTTGCAGTTTACAGAGGATGAGATAATCAGACTGCAACCAATGAGAACAAATCTGTTGTATTTTCCTAATTTGCTTGAAATATTAACAAAGTTAGCTTTTTTTATATATATAATGCTATTGATTTGAAAGTATTTTAATGTGTCTTTATCAGGTTTAAAACAAACCCTTCTCAGTCCCAGCATGCATAAAGTGCTTCCCATAAAGTTGCATTTCGTTTACGGTTATGACAACATTTGCAATGCAACGTATTTAATTTAATAATTAATCATTTATGCATTTAGCAGACACTAAGCGACTTATAGTGCATTCAGGCTATACATTTTTTACCAGTATGTGTGTTCCCTGGGGATTGAACCCACGACCTTTTAAAAAAAAAAAAATTTAAATGTGGGACTACAGTTTATGGATTTATATTTTTAAAATGATAGCACAAAATTTCAGCTTTAAATTTTTTTTTTTTAAATTACGTTTCAGTCAGAAATGCATTTTTTAATTAACCCGATTCTCTATAGTGGTGTTCTGTTGCTATGGCTACCCCTGAATGCAATCGTGACACTTTGACAAACTTTAAAAAATTTATAAAAAAATCAACCTTTCATGGTTACTAAAACATTTGAAAGCACTATTGAAATGCATATGCTTGTATGTAAAAGCACTCTTAAGACCCCGACCCCTTTTCTGTGCAACATATTTCGACAGACCAGACCCACACATAATCTGTGCCTCATATACTGTATTTCAGATTATGTACGTAGGATAAAATGAAAAACAAGAGATTAAAAAAAGGCTTTACAGTGCAGTCGTGCCTAATAGGGAACGTTCTCTCGAGGTTCTTCCAGTAACGTTAATAGAATGTTTGATCAAAGTGGTCTAGTCTTTAATGTTCTCAAAAAGTTATTTATACAGTGGGGCAAAAAAGTATTTAGTCAGCCACCAATTGTGCAAGTTCTCCCACTTAAAAAGATGAGAGAGGCCTGTAATTTTCATCATAGGTATGGAACTTTTTACATTTTAGTTGGACTTTCCTCTTACGTATTTAAACGTTACTATTTGCACTGTTTTCCAGGACATCCAAAATAACGTTCACAAGTAGGCTAATGTTCACATAATGTTTGCAAAATAATAAAAGTATTGGAATTGGATGTTCATTTTAATGTTGCTACTTGTTTCGGAACGTTCAGAAAACTTTCACAAAATGTTCTGAAAACTACGCAAAAAAAGTGTAGTATGCGCTTCACATACATGGTAAACATAAATAGTAACTTTTAAATACGATAAATGAACGTCCAAATGAAACATTTCACAAAGGGAACGTTCCATTGGATCATTTTGTGAACTTGGTTCTGGGTTTTTTTTAGCTTGTTTGCTGTACACCTCGTCACACAGCAGATTTTTTTCGCTTTGTTTTTTGCTACAAGTCAGAAATGACAAGGAGGCAGCTTCCCGCGATACAAAGTCAATGGAGAGGGTTGGATTGTGTGGGCGTGGCCTAAATGCACAGTGGGCGTGGACGTCAAAAAGAGTGTTTTTCATGTTTGTAGAAGGAGCTCCAGCTGTAGACTTTTTTTATTATTTTATTTTATCGTGTATTGAACGTTTCAGTTTGAGCCTCCGCGGTCGATAGTTTGTCTGAAATATAGTGAATTCATAGAAAAGTAGATCTATTTGCATATATATGCAACGATACAGCTTATGTCAGTAGGTGACCAATTGTGAAGAACATGTCCAGATCATATTTTAAAATCGGAAGAAAATGAGAAATTACATTATTGCATTGTATTGTATTGTATTATTTTTTTACATGTATTTATTTAGCTATTGACATTATTTTACCATGCATTTTACCCTCATTTGCTTATTATCATTAGTGATATGGTAATATACTATATATGCCAAACAGGGTTATTATAGTTAGCGAAAACCATATTTAAAAAAATTATATTAAAATAAAATAAATAAAAAATATCATTACTTGAAATAACATATTTAAAAAACATACTCATTATTATAAAATAAAAACTAATTCAAAATATTAACAGAAAAGTGAAAATATGACCTGGACATTTTCTTTTCATCCTATCAGATTATGAATGTGCACTATATCAAAAGCCAAGAAGTGAACAAGCAGCATTCGTTCATTTGTGAGCATGCTGGGAAGTGATCATTTATATAAACCTCTGAATAGTGTGATTTCTTCAGATTCAGTGCTATCTCTCTGCAGGTGTGAATGCAGAATGTGACCCGGATGGGCATCTATGTGGGCGCCAAGGTGTATCTGGTTCATGAGGTACTCTCATCTCTCACCATTCGTGTTTTCCACTGATCTTTGCTAATGTGTGGATGATAATGATGTGGATGAACGTTAAACATGTTTAGATGATATATACGAGTATTAATGAGTGGTAGACGGAGGAGACAGCATTAAACTGGCAAAGCATCACCAATATAATTCAGCTGGTAAAAGACTCAATCAGATCTCAACAGAGCTGCAGTTTAGAGTAGTCTAGATCTAGTTAACAACTCTTAAATGTGTTTGTACCTGAGGGGCACTACAGCTGCAAAAAGACATTTTAACATCTGTTATAAGCTCTTCCTTCGTGGAAAACATTGGTTAAGGGTTATTATAATTAATTAAAACTCAAATTAAAATGGTTTTAAAAAAATGTGTTACTTGAAATAAAATCAACATTAACTGAAATAAAATAAATATGTATTTATAAAAATAAAAAAAATAAAAACGTAATTTCTCCTTTTGATTTAGTTTGACTTATGTACTAAAATAACTAAAACTGAAATAAAAAATAATGTGTGTGCATATATATACATATATAATGTGTGTATATATACACTTATATGTGTGTATATATACTGTATATTGTTTTTATTAATTTTTATTTTAGTTTTAGTTCTTTAAGTGTTCTTCATCTCAAAAATAGAGCACAACCAAATTTCTAAAACTTAAATAAAATAAAATGGAAAATATAAAAATATTAAATAATTTTTATTATTATTATTATTATTGTTGCTGCTGTTGTGCAGTGTTAGTTTAATATTATTTTAATGCTATTATTGTATTTTTTATATTTCAAATTGGGTTTTATTTTTCAATTTTCATATTAAGTTTAATTTTTTTCTGCTTTTGTGATTTTTATTCGTTTTTTGTTTTTTATTTAGCTTTAAGTTATTTTTATTTCAGTTTTAGACATTTTAGTAACCTAATCCAAGGCAACATTTCCAAACATTCTTTTATTTAAAAATCTAATATTTAGATTTCAGCTCTTTTTCAATGAATGAAAATGATGTTGAATAGTGTTGTTAGTTTTGTTAACGCTTTGGTTTTTCTTGAGCCAAATGTGTCTTCCTGCTCTTTCTCTTCCGTCTGTTCTGTGTTCTTCAGTTAAGTTGGTAAACTGGTAAGCTGTCCTGCTGCACGTGCTCTGATGTGCTCTTAATCAAAGACTTAAGAATAACAGAGATGTTACATTAACATCTATAGGTGCTGTATTTAGTATCTTAAATGCTCTTTTCCCTGCATTAGTTTGGTTGCCTACTGTATGCACTTGTCCTGTATGCAGAGAGTTCGGTCTGAATTGAGTATCAAATTATTACCAACTTGTCCAGCAGACAGAGATCTTAAAATTAAGATTTCTATGATTCTGTCATGAAATGTGTCCATTATTTTTCTGCAGTTTTTCACATATAATCCTGTTTGAAAGCGTTTATGGAGACTTTTAAAGGGACAGTTCACCCAAAAATGAAGATTTGTCACCCTCGTGTCCTTTCAAACCCTTATGCCATTATTGTTTCAGTGAAATTGTGAAATGATAAACCTCTGCTCTCAAATCTCATCACGTTTGTTGATGCATTGCGTCAGGTTTGATGTCAAAACAGCTTTGAGCATCACGTGTTGAAACTAAATGTGATGCATCAATGCAACATGTTTTATTCTGAAAGGACAAGATTAACGTTCTGTTTCTCACACAGAATAGCTTTGAATATTTCATTTGTCAAAAACTATTTACTAAAAGATATATGTAGGGCCCATAAAATGCATTTGATTTTTTTCCCCAAATTCTGTTTACATTTTTCTAGATTCCATTTTAAATCAAATTTTAGCAATCAGAAGGCATGTCTAATTAATTTAAATAATGAAAATTATACAATTTTACCTCCAATTTATTATTATTATTAAAAAAATGTATAATTATATATAATAAAAAATCTTTTTTAAATTTTTTCACCAATTCTGTTTTTATTTTTCTGGACTCCGTTGTAATGGTTAAATTAAAATTTTAATTAAATCTTTAAGTTTAAAAACATGTCAAATCAATTGAATCCATAAAACATTAACAATCTAATCATTTATTTAAAATCTTCAGTAAATAATATTGCCCTAAATTTTTTTTTTAATTTTTTCAAATATTCTTGTCTTGTCTGTTTTAATTTTTCTGGATTTATAATTTAATACAAATGTATGATAAAAATGGTAATTGAATCAAGGCATACAACTTATTAAAATGTAAATTAAATAAAAATGTAGCAGTTCCTTTTATTTTTTGGCAAACAAAGTTTAATAACTGTTCAAATTAAAAGCTTTACTACTTCTACTTTGAGAAGTACATTCTACTGTATTCTATTCTGTCACAGTTCACTTCAAGTTGACCCAGACTTTTATTTTGAAGGGTTCTGCATTGCAAGGCTTTAAATAAGAATGAACTAGGCCTGTTTGATCCCATCTCTTTCTGTTGTTCATAAAGAACAGTGATAGTAATACTTCTATGAATATGAATGAAATGTTACAGGTGAATGAAGTTCAGGGCGGCTCTCTGCTGGGAACTAAACGGTTAGTTAGTCACCTTTACTAATCAATGCATTCTCAGCCCATCTTTCATCTTTCATCTTTGAAACTGAGCTTTCGTTCCCTCTGTATTGTCCAGAGCCCTCCCAAGCACCTGCATGGAGAAACTAGTGGAAAATCTCCACAGGTTCAGCATCCAGTCACTGCTCGTCATTGGTGGTTTTGAGGTATAGAGGGAAACTATCTGACTGATATCTGACTGTATTTTCCATCACGTCCAGGCGTATGAGGGCATCCTGGAGCTGGTTGAAGCGAGAGGACGCTATAATGAATTATGTATTCCCATGTGCATCATTCCTGCCACCATCAGCAACAGCGTGCCAGGAACGGACTTGTCTGGGCAGCGATACTGCGGTTAATGCAGCGATGGCTGTGAGTACAGAACCCTCTATTCTCTTTTACTCATTTGCAGGGTGATATGGCCACAGCCATATCACCCTGCAGCCCAAGACTGGTTGCTCACTGAAGCTAAGCAGGGCTGAGCCTGGTCAGTACCTGGATGGGAGACCTCCTGGGAAAACTAGGTTGCTGTTGGAAGAGGTGTTAGTGAGGCCAGCAGGGGGTGCTCACCCTGTGTCTGTGTGGGTCCTAACGCCCCAGTATAGTGACGGGGACACTATACTTTCAAAAAGCACCGTCCTTCGGATGAGACGTTAAACCGAGGTCCTGACTCTCAGTGGTCATTAAAAATCCCATGGCACTTCTCGTAAAGAGTAGGGGTGTAACCCCGGTGTCCTGGCCAAATTGCCCCCCTGGCCTTTGTCAATCATGGCCTCCTAAGAATCCCCAACCCCTTGATTGGCTCTATGATTCTCTCTCCTCTCGCCCTGTAGCTGGTGGGTGGTGAGTGCACTGGCGCCGCTGTCCTGTGGCTGCCGTCGCATCATCCAAGTGGATTCTGCACACTGGTGGTGGTTGAGGAGAGACATCATAGAGCCAATCAAGAGCCCCCTCACATGATTGTAAAGCGCTTTGGGTGTACAACAATACACAATAAAGCGCTATATAAATGCACCATTCATTCATTCATTTGCTCTAACTGAAATTTTATTTAAAAACTTTACTAGAAAACTGCATTTTACTAAATCTAAATGTGGCTTGCAAGTCACTGGAAAAGACTATTTCAAAACCTAGTGTGATTTTAGTTTCATTGAGATACTATTATAGCTTTATAAAAATTTTGAATTCGTTTTTATTTTTATTTTCATTTTTAGTTACATTTAAGTAATTTTGTTGTGTTGTCGTCATGTTTATTTTTTAAATATATCTGTAGTTTTTTTTGTTATTTTTATTTCAGTTTTAGTTATTTACTACATCAAGTTAAACTGAATGAAAATAAATGTTTCTTTAGTAACTAGCTGAAATTAAGTAAATTTACATTTTTTTATATATTTTATTTCAGTTAACATTTATTTAATTTAAAATATATATTTTTATGTTTTTAGTTTTACTTAACTATAATTACCCTGCTACATATTCAGGGCATATTTAAGTCATCATAGATGCACCAACGCAAATGTGTTTTTATTAATATTTTTTATTAGTTTTTATTTTTATATTTTATTTTACTCTCATTTAAATTATTTTGTAGTGTTTTTTAATGTGTATGTCTATATAGTTTTTAATTCATTTTTATTTCAGTTTGACTTATTTTACTATATCAAGTTAAACTAAATGAAAATGAGAAAAGTTGCATTGGCAACTAGCTGAAATAAAATAAGTTTATATAAGTGTTTTTTAAGATTTTGTTTTATTTTTAGGTAACGTTTATTTTCTTTCAAATACATTTTTTTTTATGTTTTTAGTTAAATAAATAAATAGGCAGCATTTTAGGGAATGCAAATTATCTTCCAGAAAAATAAGTATATACATACATATATATATATATATATATATATATATAAGTAATTATAAACATGATTTTAAGATGCCATCTTGCATGCATCATTTGCAGACAAGGCTAACCCATATAAAATGCATCCAAAATAGCTGACAAAGTCAGAGAAATGGCAATTATAAATGCAAAAAGAATTAAAAAAAAAAAAAACCCAGACAATTTGACCCAGTATTTATGTGCACTGTGTATTTGATCAAATATCAGTTTGAAAGATTGTATATAATTTTTAGTTTTTGTTTGTTTGTTTTTTTTATTGCTAAATTATTGTATTCAATTAATTGAAGCATTGTTATTAGGACTATTTAGAATTTTTTTATTCTCGAGTTTACCATGAATATATGCTGATATGGCGTAAAATGATAAATAAATAATACGTGTGCCATGTATTTTGGCCTGGCTTGCAATGCCAAGGTCATGGGTACGATTCTCAGGAAATGCATGAACTTTTAAAATGCGTACCATATATGCATGCAATGCAAGTCGCTTTGTATGAAAGCATCTGATCAATTTAAAATGTTAATTTACTTGTATGCTTACTAGAGTACTAGGTATTGAAACGGCTTGTATCTGAAGTCACCAGCCAAATCTTGCTCCCTTCATTGCATGAGTTTTAAATAAAGATGCAGTTTGTGTTATTGATTCACCGCATCCAGTGTCCGGTTATTGATCTGAAGTGTGTCTTTGTTTTATGAAGGGCTGTGATAAGATCAAGCAGTCAGCCACAGGGACCAAGAGGAGGGTCTTTGTGGTGGAGACTATGGGGGGATACTGCGGTTATCTGGCAACCACCACAGGCATCGCTGTTGGTACGGACGCCGCTTATATTTTTGAAGAACCATTCAACATTCATGACCTCAAGGTGAGTGACACTCCTCACATCTGCTTATTCTAGAAGAATAAATTCAGTTTTTTGTAAATGAAGAATGTTTCGCTGTTGGTGTGACACTTTTTTAGAACAATGTGAAAATGAAGAAGGACATTCAGAGAGGTCTGGTGCTGAGGTAAATCTGTCCACCTTTTGGTCTGCAACACATTTTTTGATTCCTAAATTATTGCATCCACATCACAGAATCAATATGCATGCTTAAGAATCTCACAGTCAAAAAAATAGGAATAGAAATGGGATAATTACGATTTTTTTAAATGTTTTTGAAAGTCTTTTCTGCTCAAAAAGAATGCTTGTTTTAATTGATTTAAAAAAAAAAAAATTATGAAATATTATAACAATTTAAAATAAATTTTCTATGTGAACATATTGTAAATTGTTATTTATTTCTGTGAGTAAATGCTGAATTTTCAGCATCATTTCTCCAGGTCTCTGTTCAACCAATTCTATTGACAAGAGCTGTAACTGTTGCATTGCTGCAATTCACAAACTGTTTTAATCACAAGAGGATTACAGGTCTAGACATAAAAATAAACGATTTTAAAAACTGTTTATAAAAAAAACGATTAAATACTGTAAAATAAGATACAGTAACAGTAATTAATCTCCCCTGACCCCTGCAGTGGCTGACAGAGAAGATGACCGACAGTTTTAGACAAGGTGAGAGGATGCTTGCATGCTTAAAACTCAATGAAACATCTGTGTGATCCAGATTCAGTTCCCTGTAATTGAGCAGCAGCAGCTGAGACAGTGCTGTGAAGCCTGACCCAGTGTGTGTTTGTGAACACCCCTGACACGGCCTGTGTGGTCGGCCTGTACAAGAAGCTTCTGACCTTCAGTCCTGTCACTGAGCTGAAGGAGCTGACGGACTTTAAGTGAGTGACTCTGACAATTACATGCAGTACACAGTTCTTTATTTCCCACATACTGTACATATTATAAACAACACACACATAAAAAATAGAATATAAAAAAAATCAAGAAATATGATAAAGTAGACATTTTTTATGCAAAATATACAAAACTGTGTAATATACTTTTTACTGTGCATGCTACATATTACTTCACATACTACATGCTACTTCCACAACCAATTAATATCAACCATAATATCATAATGGTCGATTTAAGCAAAGATATTTAGATACTTAAAGATAGATAAATAACTAAACTAAATAAAAAAAGGTAATTGTGACTTTATCTCATAATTCTGACATTTGTTTCTTGCGAGTTTATATCTCACACTTCTGTCTTTTTTCTCAGAATTATGAGATATAAGCTGTAAGTGCTGGAAGAAAGTAATAACTGTGAGATAAAAAGTTGCAATTACCTTTATTTTTAGGCTTCCATAAGAACGACACCTTAATCCTAAAAAATTAATTGTTATAATGAACCAGGTATAAGAGTGTGGATCTAAATAAAACATATACATTTTTTTAAAATGTATATATAGTAGACAATATAGACATCTATAAATATTATTTATTAGATTTATTGATTTAAAATATTTTTCCTCATTTAAAGAATGTTATTTTAGTATCACTTATATAGTATTATAGTTTTTGTTAATAATTTGAATTAGATTTTTATATTTTCTGCCTTCACTTTACTTTTAGCTAAGGCTTTAGTCATTTTGTTGCATGTTTTTGTTATTTTTATTACATATATATATATATTAGTATATTTAGTTGTAGTATTTAGTTTTATATTTTTTTAAGTTGATGTTCATTATTTCAAGTGAAAAAATATGGTTTTAGTTAACTATAATAACCCTGGAAATTAATATTAATTTTGAAAAATGCTTAAAAATGATGCACATTCTCATGAAATGAAGGAAAAGGCATTTTATTCTGTTTGGATAAGTGTCTTGCAATTCAATCAAGTTGCTACTACCACAAATTATATAACTCTTTATTTAGTGCTTTTTTTTTTCAAACTGTAATAGCAGGCTCCATCATAACATAGTTCACTCATGCATGATGACAGAACAAACAATTATCAGTAAAGCGCTCCTCTTGCCCTGCAGACACCGGATGCCCAAGACGCAGTGGTGGCTGAACCTCAGACTGATGCTGAAGATGTTGGCCAAGTATCAGACATCCTTCAACGAGTATGTGACGGGAGAGATCGAACACGTGACCCGCCGCTCTCTCAGCATAGACACCGGGCTTTAAATCCACACGCCGCCAGTGCCATCCATCAGCAAACACACCAAACTGCCACTCCTCCGTTAAAACGGGTAAATGCCTGATCCTTTAGTTTAGTGAGTAAAGGAGGCTCAGACTCCAGATTTGTGCCTAAACCTGATGCATTAGAGGCCTGTATTTGCAGCATGTTTAACTCATGCAGTGTCAAAATGAGATCACTCCCCTAATAATCATAACTAATTATGATATAATAATAATATAATTATAACTGTTTCCTGACAAGTTGGCATAATTGTTTAAAAATCTCATTTTATTTGTTATGTATTTGGACCATTTCATCAAATCCAGCTTGTGATGTTTCTCGTCTTCAATTAAAATCACAGTTTCTATCTGTATATATACTGGGGGCAAGAAGTTTGCAATTAAGATTTCCAAATGTTTTCGAAAGAAGTCTCTTCTGCTGACCAAGGCTGCATTTATTTGATGAAAAATACTGAGAAAATAGTTTATTATTAGAATTTAAATGAACTGTTTTCTATATGAAGATATGTTAAAATGTTCTATTATGCTGATTTGCTGCTCAAGAAACATTTCTGATTATTATCAATGTTGAAAACAGTTGTGCTGACGAAAATGTTTGAGGACACTTTTTTTCAGGATTCTTTGATGAATAGAAAGTTCAAAAGAACAGCATTTAATGGAAATCTTTTGTAACATTTAAAAGGTCTTTCCTATCACTTTTGATCCTTGCTAAATAAAAGTATCCATTTTCTTCTTTTTAATGTACTTACCCCAAACTTTTGAATGGTAGTGGATCACTGTTTTCATAAAAATATGAAGCAGTACAACTGTTTTTGACATTCATAAAAATGAGAAATGTTTCTTGAGCAGCAAATCAGCATATTAGAATGATTTCTGAAGATCATGTGACACTGAAGACTGGAGTAATGATGCTGAAAATACAGCTTTGATCACAGACATAAATTACAGTTTAACATATATTCACATAGAAAACGGTTATTTTAAATTGTAATAATATTTCACAATTTTACTGTATTTCAGATCAAATAAATTAAGCTTAGGTGAGCAGAAAAGTCATCTTTCAAAAACATTAAAAAAATCGTAATTATTCCAAACTTTTAGCTGCCAGTGTTTACACAACTGTAGCAATGTCAGCATGCAAAGTTATATTGCTGGTCCAAAACAACTAATGCAAAGTACATTTTGTAAAAAAAAATTTTTCATGGTGCAATGCAACACCAGTCACTTCCAGTGTATAACTGTGTTATACTTTATACAAAACTGCTGCTGTTAGTAGATAATTCAGCAACTCAAAAGTTCCTACAGAGCTTACTGTTATACTCTGCCAAATCTCTATTCAGCAGCTTCCCATGAGGGAGCTGGTTTGATGTATCGAGATGAAGCACATCACGGGCAGATACAGATGGAGATTATGAACCTGTTGCTTGGATTGTTAAACGTTTGAACATGTATGTTGTGGTTGTGAGCTTCAGTAACGTGACTGTTATATTGTGTGCCTATGCAGTGTGATTAGTGTGAAGCAATAGATCATTCTAGTGCTGCATGTTTTACATCTCCAGTATTTAATACTCTAGATATACTGTATATGGAAGCCTGAAAGATATATCATTGTCTGGAAAATAACGTCACAATGCAATAATTGCAAAACAATTTTTCTTCTGCTTTTGGGGTGAAATATGGCCTGGTATGGCCGGTTGCATAAACTGCTTAGACTGATTATTTAAGGCAGTTACATAAACATAGATTGGTCTAACTTGAATCTGAAAAGTAAAACAAATTATAGCTTGGCCAACTACTAGTTGTTCAGACTAGTTCTTAAAACAGCCTTAAAACAGTGGCTGTGCTTATGCAACTTTTGTGATTTACACCTCAGAGCATTTCAAACTTTAGCAGTGTTGTTGCATATGAGCCTTTTGACATTGTATTACTGTCAACAGCTCTGAGATTGTTGTTTTGCTGAAATCTACAGAACTCTAAGTGTGCAGTAAGGTATTCGTTTACAGTAGTGTTTCTGTCTAGAAATGTAAGACAAAAAACTACATGTAAAATGAATGTAATGATGTGGCTAAATGTCATATTACAAGGACTGTCCTGTCATTTAAGAAATATATACATAATAAAAATATATATTTAAAAATACTTGCCGTGTTGTACTGTAAGTAGCGGGAAAACAAATAGAAAGACTTTTTTGAACTTTGAAGTTAGCATTGTTATGTTTTCGCTTACTATGCAGCACCAAATACATTTAATAAGAGCATCATTCATGAAATTAACATTCCTCTAATGTTCTATTAATTATAATGTTCAAGTTTAACTTGTTTATACTAATGCATGCATTTTAGTATAAACATATACTCAAAGGGCCTTTGTAAATAAAATATTGTGAATCATATGTTGAAACGAACTTGAACAAAATTACCAGGATCACAAATGCATCTGAACGAATCTAGAATTTAACTTCAACAGACTCTGAAGTACAGCTATCAAGATGAGATTAATGTTAATGAAGTTACATTTTTCCAAAGCTGAATGAAAATGGAAATGAATCCGCAGAACCTGCCGTGTCCTGTGTGGAAGAGTTCTGCCGAGGGCTCACCGTCCCAAACGAGAAGGAAAACTCCTCTTGACGACTCTCGGCTTCATCGAACAGGAAACCTTGCAGAGAAACCATATTAAATGTGCATAAAAATAGATTTAATCTTTAGGCAAAATATTTTGTATTCTTTTTTCTCTGTGTTTGGTGTGCAGTGTGTCCTCAGAAACAAAGGTACAAAAGCTGTCACTGGTGGTACCTTTTTAAAATGTACACTTTTGTACCTTCTAGATACTAACAGGTACACTAGGTACAGATATGTACCTTTAAGGTTCCAATATGGACCCTTTAAGTCAGGGCTGTCCAAACTCGGTCCTGGAGGGCCGGTGTCCTGCAGAGTTTAGCTCCAACCCCAATTAAACACACCTGAACCAGCTAATCAAGCTCTTACTAGGCATAGAAACTGCCTGTCAGGTGTGTTGAGGCAAGTTGGAGCTAAACTCTGCAGGATACCGGCCCTCCAGGACCGAGTTTGGACAGCCCTGCTTTAAGTATGAAGGTGTACCATTTGAAAAGATACAGCCCCAGTGACAACTTTTGTACCTTTTTTTGTGAGAGGGTGGCTATGTTCTTGACTGGGTTTGGATGTTAGATATTACTCGTGTTCATTCTTCACCTGAGAACTTGGGTGCCAATCCTGGTGACTTCTGTTACCAGAAACACAAAATCAGCTTTCAGACATTTAAAACGTTCAAACGTAATTACAAACATCAGTGTTCCTCCAGAAATACCCTGTCGCTGAAATAGGAGCTTGTGAAGTTAAATGGAGATGCCTACAACATAAGCACACAAACATACACACAGATGAAATGATGAAACTTTTTTTGATGAAACAATGCATGTGTCGGTCTTCCAGCTTCTGAAGTTCACCTCTTCTGCAGCAAAATCACAGCCCAGCTTAGAGAATGCAGGTGTGCTTGGACCAGAATTCATGGAGAAGACAAAAGCGGGCGACTTGGTGTCTGAGATCTCCTGCCGTCCAGGTGAGGAACTGGGACTGTTGCTGTTAACAGATCCAACAGTTATCGGTCTCAAACTAGTACTAGATTCATCAATGAATGTTACATGTATTGATAGAATCAAGATACAACTTTGCACCACCTCTAAATGCTATTTGGTTGACATTCACTCAAAGACTAGTTGTGCAGGTTTTTGGTGTGCAATAAAAAAAAGGAACGAATTGCAATTAATACAATTTTTTTTTTTAAATGTCCTCCTACACTTCTTATTTCACTATTTCTTATATACCTCATGTTTTAGCAGTTCTTTAAAACTTTATATTTCTAGCATTTCTCAAGTTATTGCCTACTTAAGATGAATCGTTTGTTTTATTCCTCATTTGTAAGTTGCTTTGGGTAAAAGCATCTGCTAAATTAATAAATGTAAATGTGGGTGCATCCCTGAGAAATGCATAAAGTAAAATGGGTTGCAAATGTTGATTTTAGACTAATGTAAGTGACAGTTTGCAGCATATAGAGGTACAGGATGCTTCATCATGAACACAGATGAATGGGTCGTACCTTAGAGAGAAGGTGGGGGTGGTCGGCGTGGCTTTTATTCTAGCCGGTGATGGAGGAGGACAGATGCCACGCTCATTCACCGTGTCCTCCTGAGCATCTGCTGTGGTCACCTCCAAACGATCTTCCTCCTCCTCCTCCTCTGACATTTCCACCATGAGCTCAGAAGCACATGAAACATTCATATTCCCCTCCTGCATTCATACAAATAGATCATATAAGAATATATACACTACCAGTCAAAAGGTTGGACTAAGTAAGACTTGCCAATGTTTTGGGTGGAAAAAGACAACAAGTGCATTTATTTGATCAAAAATACAGTAAAAATTGTGAAATATTACAATTTTAAATAACTGTTTTCTATGTGAATATCTGTTAAACTGTAATTTATGTCTGTGATCAAAGCTGAATTTTCAGCATCATTACTCCAGTCTTCAGTGTCACATAGTCCTTCAGAAATCATTCTAATATTTGATTTTAGACTGATTTTACAGCTGATTTGCTGCTCAAGAAACATTTCTGATTATTATCAGAAATTATGATGTTGAAAACAGTTGTGCTGCTTCATATTGTTTGTGGAAACCGTGATACACAACCATTCAAACATTTAGGGTAAGTGAGATTTTTTTTTTAAATAAAAGAAAATACTTTTATTCGGCAAGGATGCATTAAATTTAGCATAGGTGGCAGTAAAGACATTTATAATGTTCCAAAAGATTTATATTTCCAATAAATGCTGTTCTTTTGAACTTTTTTAATTCATCAAAGTATCCTGAAAAAAAAAGTATCAAGGATCCCACAAAAATACTAAGCATTGATTGATACACATTTCAATATCTTTTTGACCAGTAGTATATATTAGAATTATTTAAAATCAGTTGTGTTTCAACTGTACCAGTTCATTCACCTCCTCCGACTGCTTCTGATCACCTTCTTGCATTTGATCTAAAAGGAAAGGATTGTTATTGGTCAGTGTGTGCGCTCATTGGGGTTTATTTTGTGATACTCTCAGTATATTAATATTTGCAGGTGTTTACCTTCTCCAGTTTCAGTCTTTGTCCAAAGGCTGTGGCGAAATGTGTCAGTTTGAGATTCACTTTCTGCTGTTTTATCCTTATTTTCCTCAGAAGGACCTTCAGCAGCCATGTGCTCCTCTGCATATTCTTCAGGCCTCTAGAAGTTACAGAATTCACAATGCCTTGTCTCAACATTCACTTTTCAATAGAAGTTTGAATATTTCTCAATCCTAGTGAACAGCAGAAGTACAGTACCTGCATTATGGGGTCTTGATGAGGGTCCATTTCATCAAATGACTCCCTGTTTTCAGTTTGTGGGACGTCATTGTCTTGACACTTACTATTTTCATAGCAGAAAGAATGTTAATTAAAAGATAGCCACTAACCTGACAAAAAACCCAAATCTGCTGTGAAGATAAAATACCTGTCAGCAGCATCAGTGACTGGCTCATCTTCACCTATCAAAACACAAGATCTGTATTAAAACACATGTAAATACATTTTTTAAAAAACACATTATTTATGTGTTTTTGAACTCATTTTTTGGATATACTTGAGGAGGAAACAGGTTGAATTACCCAGTGCTGACACCAGTTCTCTCTCTTTCTCCGATATCTGTTCTTCCGTTGCTCTGATTCTCCTCTCGATTTCCTCATTCTCGGCTTGAATCTTCAGCAGTTTTTGAGCCAGTGAGTTCTGACAGTATTGATCCTTATACTGCTGAAACACGTTCCTGTAGCTCTCCATTCTCTCCTGGAAGATTTTCCTTCAAAGACCAAGCATCTTTAACCCGTTAAAGCCTACTGTATCATATTTGATATGTTATTTTCCATACACGTGATTGCTGTTGCACACAATATACATGCTTGCACTTACTGTAAATATCATCTTATTAGTACGACATATTAGTGGGAAATATAGTGAGATAACTGGTATTTATATAATTTTATGTAAGCATCTGCTATATTGTTATAAAGATCTCATCGATTTACATTACAAGCTTCAGAATTTCCGGCCATATAAATATTAGCATCTGCACCAAATTGCATCCCCCCCCCAAGTTTGGGCCTCTGAGTTGTTTTTTCACTATATTTACATTTAGTCAAAAATGTAAATATAGTGAGAATATCAAAAAAAGTGTATATATGTATGTGTGTGTGTGTTTGTATGTATATATATGTGTATATATATACAGTGGGTACGGAAAGTATTTAGACCCCCTTAAATTTTTCACTCTGTTATATTGCAGCCATTTGCTAAAATCATTTAAGTTAATTTTTTTCCCTCAATGTACACACAGCACCCCATATTGACAGAAAAACACAGAATTGTTGACATTTTTGCAGATTTATTAAAAAAGAAAAACTGAAATATCACATGGTCCTAAAAAGTTGGGACACTGTACAAATTGTGAGTAAAAAAAGGAATGGAAATCAAATCTCAAAACTTACATTTTATTCACAATAGAATATAGTTAACATATCAAATGTTGAAAGTGAGACATTTTGGAATGTCATGCCAAATATTGGCTCATTTTGGATTTCATGAGAGCTACACATTCCAAAAAAGTTGGGACAGGTAGCAAGTATATATATATATATATATATATATACACCTTTCTACGTGTACTGCATTAGGCTAACCAAGACTTGTCATTTGCACTTATATATTGTTGCTCTTTTGTCAGTTTTTATTGTCCACATTTGTAAGTGGCTTTGGATAAAAGCGTCTGCTAAATGACTAAATGAAGTAATTTAGCAAGCGCCTTACAAATGAGGACAACAGAAGCAATCAAAACCGGTTCATTAGACTACATGAGCAATAAAAGCTTGATGTACCAAATATGATGCTCAAGAGAAAACGCACACATGCAGACTTTTTCATATTTCGTCTAAAGGTTCAATAAACCGTAACCTTTGAAAAAGACTAGTATTTCATATGTCAGGCTTGACCTACATGTCTTGATTATAGCTGTCCCGTCTCTTCTCTAGCTCGGCTTCCAGTGTCTTTTCATACTGAAGCAGCAGATGTCCTGTTCTCTGGAGACTGATATCACAACATTCATATTATTATTATACTAACGTTACTTGAAAATAAACACATTGTCAGCCTCACACTCTGCCGTACTTCTTAGTGTTTTCTCTGATGAACGTCCGAGTGTTTTGTTTTTGCTGGATCTCCTCGCTGAGTTTGCTGAGGGTCTTGCGAGTTGTGTTCAAGTAATCCTTCTTCTCTTGAATGTTGGACTCGCAGACTAAAAACACAACAGACCGAGCAAATTATGACAGTGATCCTTCAATTGGGAGAACTTTTTATATGTCCGGTGTTTTAAAAACGTACTTTGTATTAGTTGTTTGAGGCCATCCTTCTTCTGGGCAAGCTCTCGTGTTTCTATACCTGTTTGTGTATTACAGCATACAGTGCAAATCAAGTTAAGCGTGTCAGAATATGTAAACAAATGATGAAATGAAGCGTTCACACTCACCTAACTGAAGCAGCAGGTTGTCCAGTTGATTTACCGTCTGCTCCTCCATCCAAAACACTCACAAATAGCACACGGATCGCGTAAATAGATCTATTTTCCGATCTTACGATGTGTTATAACTCAAATATGCGTCTGAGAGGCGAATACCGTGCGTTTCGACGCGTTTTAAACAGAGCTCGCTCGCGCGCGCGTCAGTTACAGCGTCCGTTACTTCGCGAGATTTCGAATAACGTTGACTGACGGTTACCTAATCTTTTATCAAAATAATTTTCAAATAAATTAAATCATAAATTTGGCATTTGCTAAATAAGATGTTAATGACGACATACGCGGTTACCTAATATTTTATCAGAATAATTTTCAAATAAATTAAATCATAAATTTGGCATTTGCTAAATAAGATGTTAATGACGTAATATTTTATCAGAATAAAAAATAATAATTTTCAAATAAATTAATAAATATGGCATTTGCTAAATAAGATATTAAAAGTAAATAAATTAAGTATTTGGTTAGCGCGTCATAAGACGAGTCGTTACTTGTTTTCTGAATAAATGATTAAAACGATGTTCCGTCAGTAACATACAACTTTTTATGTACACTCTTACTTGCATTTATGAATTAATTATTTTACTAAATACGCATTTATTTTATTAAAATAAATATAGATATTTAATATTATACAGACAGAAGCATATACACAAATACGCAGAAAATGCTATTTAAAAATAAATATTTAGAATAAAATATCGATGAGGATAAAAGTAGTTCACTGGACTGCCATTGGCTGTACTGTAGAGGAGGGGCTTCGATTTATCGAATTATCGTCGTCTGATTGGACGGTACAGACCTTGCAGATTCAGTGGGCGGGGCTTGCGTTCATCTGGGCCCAGGCGCATCTGGACAGCAAACCCAGCTAAGCATTTCATCGCAAGAGTTTTCACAGCTGTTCTTTCGTGCGTTTGCATCTGGCAGGTAAGAATGCATCTCTTATGAGTTACGCAGGAGCTTCTGGTGGTTGTGAATAAGACGTGTGTTACAGTAGATCCTGGTTTGGCTCTCGAGCATTAACGCTACAGAACACTGGTTCAGAACAAACACTCATCTCAGAGGGCTTCAGATGAAGGCTTTTACTTTCATATGCTGTTTTATTAAAACACACTCATGTGTCTCCTGTATGTCTTTGTTTCTCTGACAATAGAGCTGAAGGGTGTTGTTGGCTGCACAAAAGCTATTGTACATGTCAGTGTTATTTTAATATACTTTTTAGCATTTATTATTATATTTTAAATTAGGTTTTATTTTTCAGTTTTCATTTCAATTCCTGGTTAAGTTTTAGTCATTTTGTGATGTGCTCATTTTGATTTTTTTATTGTTATGTGCGTTAGCAATTTTGTTGTGTTATTGTCATTTGTATTTAAATAATTCTATTATCTTTATTTCAGTTTAAGTCATTTTATTACTTCAACCTGAACTTATTTTATTCCAGTTAGCTGCCAAGGCAACATTTCTAATGAGTACTTGTGTCATTTTCATTAGTTTATTTTTTCCTTTTAACTTTAATTTATCTTTATTTCAGTTTTAATAATTTTAGAACTTACCTAAACTTACTTTAATTTGAGTTAGTTGTCACATATCTAATTTATGTGCTTTTGCATTTTTATTTATATTTGTTATATAAATATTTCTATTTAACTTGAATTAATTTTATTACAGTTTTAGTAATTGTAGTGCTTCAACCTAAACTTCTTAATTTTCTAATTAATTCCTAAACATTTTTAATTTTAGTCTTTTATGTGCTTTTATCATTTTTGTTTTTTTGCTTTAATGCTGATAATATCGTTAATACTAATCATTTATTTTTATTTCAGTTTTAGTAATTTTAGCACTTCAACCGTACCTTTTCTGATTAATTCTTCATTTTCAAATTAATTCCAAGTTCTATTTCTATTTTTACTTTAGCTTTATTTCAGTTAACACATTTCTTTAACATTTTTTTAATTAACAGTAACAACACTGACACATGTCTGCTATTATTGCTCAGTAAAAGCATTAAAACTTCATTTAATGCACGTTGACCTCTATAGTGGGGCATGTTGTCACAATGTGAACCTGCTGTTACACAGTGAATATACAGTATGTATGATTTAGAAAAAATATGTGATATCTTGCCTCATAATTAATATACTCCTTATAAACTCTCTTGTATACATTTATATAATTTACCTGTTAGTTCAAGTCAGGCAAAATAATGTCATGTTTTCCTTATTTTCCTGTTTGAGTGAATGCATGCCAAATACTGTGCATCATGTTTCTCTCTCATTCCCACAGGCTTGTCATGTTTGGACGGAGTAAATAGCCTTCTCCAGTCTCTCTGAAGTTGTAGCTCCTCCCAAAGCTTGTGAGACACTAACATGGAGCAGCTCAGGTCTGAGAGCCCTCAGCTGGAGTCTGTAAGGTCAGAGGTCTCTGTGGATGAAGGAAGCAGCGGCACTAGCACTCGAAGGAAGAGGAGAAAGCGCGAACACCGGCCGGAGTCCATCATCGTCTACCGCTCTGACCCAGAGAGAGCCGCTGGTGAAGACCATGGAGGAGATAGTGAGGGTGGAGAGAGGAACTCTGAAGAGGGAGCTACGTTTCTGAACAACCCGAGCAGTGAAGGTGAAGCATGCGATCTAGTAAGAAAAGTATTTGGACACATGAGCCACTTCGCAATGTCTTTCCATTACAAAACAAAATATCAAAATCAGTTACGCTCACAAAAAATAAGTCAGTTTGGTTCCAAATTATAAATCAATAAACAATATATACACTGCCTGACCAAGATCTCGGCCAAAAATGAATGTAGTTCTTGATGGAAATAAATGTTCAGAATCAGAATGCCTTTATTGTCATTACAACGAAATTCAGTACAACTCAAGCAGAATATAAAACACAGAATAAAACACACAACAAGCAACTTGACATAGAGACATAGATCGATAGGTAGGTAGAACGATAGATAGATAGATAGATAGATAGATAGATAGATAGAACGATAGATAGATAGATAGATAGGTAGGTAGAACGATAGATAGATAGATAGATGGTAGAACGATAGATAGATAGATAGATAGATAGATAGATAGGTAGGTAGAACGATAGATAGATAGGTAGATAGATAGATAGATAGGTAGGTAGGTAGAATGATAGATAGATAGATAGATAGATGGGTAGAACGATAGATAGGTAGAGAAGATAGATAGATAGGTAGGTAGAACGATAGATAGATAGATAGATAGATAGATAGATAGATAGATAGATAGATAGATAGATAGATAGATAGATAGATAAATAAGCAGTAGAAAGTATATTGCACAATCGTATGTACTGTAATCTCTATTGCTAGGGGTGTGCAATATATATCGTCTGCGATAGAATCGTAATTGTTGATTTAACGATGTGCGATTTGACATTATCGAATATTTTGCAAAAACCATTCAATACACCCCTACAGAGCGCACGCACGCATTACATGAAGTCTAGACTAGTGCGCGTGCGCATGCATTTAGAGTGCATTCTTTCACTGCATGATTCATTAAAATGCATTTAGAATGATCACAAATTCAAGACATTTTTACCACTTCTTATAGTTAATCAGTTTCACATGAAGAGTGCCGTTTTTCTCCAAAAAATGGCCATGATTACAATTGTGATATTGATTTGTTTTACAACAGTTCAATAAACTGGAAGTTAATTAAGAAACTTATGTTTTAGACGCCATATTTCCTGTTTTTGCGTTATTTCTACAACAAAAATAATTCCAAACACAGCCACAATGCTGTTTTGTGTCTCTGAGCAACATGACGGTGTTTTGCTCCTGAATGAATCAACCGTTTAAATGATTCGGTTCAATCGCAACTCATTAACAGTGACTTGCTGCCACCTACTGGTGGTTTTAATTTCACATTTATTTAATTGATAATTTCAAATATCAGTATTCAACGTTTTATGTTTAATATATCAAAACATTATTTATGCATTTGTAACTGCAGGTTAAATGCATTCATGTTCTGCATTAAACAGTGAGTAAATTTAATGCATCTAAATGCCTCTTCTGTGTTTCCTCTGCATTGCAAAGATGAATTGATACTGATTTAATTTACTTGGTAACAGCCCAAATGTCGTCTTATTCTAATTCACTGATTAAATGTAAGAATTTGACTCAAAAGATAATGCACACTTTTAGAGAAAATGACTTTATAAGGGTAAAAATGCCCATAAATGTAAAAATCAGTTTAAACTTATTGGAAAAGATTAATTTCTATCAGTGTGAACTGACCACCACAAAGAATATGAAAAACATTAGGAGTCAGCTGTCCACGGTAGTCCTAAAGATACCAGCACAATAACACACTCCGCAAAATATTGCCTAATTATCGTTATCGATAAAATCCCAGAAAATATCGAGATATTATTTTTTGTCAATATTGCACACCCCTATGTATTGCACAGGACAAATGTTGTGATGTTGCATAACATTGTCGAAACAGTGGCGCAATGAAAGCAAATATTATCAAATCTAAAAGTGGCCCAAAAAATGGTGGCTAAATATTGGTGTGTGCAACCTTTTTTGGACAGGCCCATCCCAAAGACTTTTAATAGGGTTAAGGCCCCAGGACTCTGTGGCGGCCAATCTTTCACAGATTGAGGCTGATGAATCTTGACATTGTCATCCTGAAATATGTCCATAGTGACATATTAATCACTGTAAGAATGATCCAATCCTAAAATCTTAAGTATTTGCTCATTTAAATTCAGACGGCAACTTTTTTTGGCCAGGTAGTGTATTAATACTTTAATATCCTAATGATATTTGTCATAAAAGAAAAATCGATCATTTTGACCCATACAATGTATTTTTGGCTATTGCTACAAATATACCCCAGCGACTTAAGACTGCTTTTGTGCTCCAGGGTCACATATGAGGAATGCATTAAAAATACCGCAGCACTCCGGATTCTGTCTCATCCTAAATGAAATGTCTTGGCTTCATCAGGTTGGGCCGTGCCTCCAGACAGCCGCTACGTGACGCTCACTGGGACCATCACTCGCGGAAGGAAGAAAGGTCAGATGGTGGACATTCACGTCACGCTCACAGAGAGAGAGCTGCAAGAGATGGCCAGGTCAAAGGAGCGTCTGGATGCCGAATGTGACGCTCGCGAGGGATCGAGCCGCTCGTGCGGTTTTGGGCTTTCTCAGGGTCCCCATGTCGTCCTGTGGAGCCTCTCCTGCGCTCCCGTCGTCTTCGTCCTGTCCTTCATCACCTCGTTTTACTACGGTACTCTCACTTGGTACAATATATTCCTGGTGTACAATGAGGAGCGGACGTTCTGCCATAAAATCACGGTCTGCCCGTTCCTCATCATCTTCTACCCCGGGCTCATCGTGGCTCTGTCGCTGTCGCTGGGCTTGTACTCGGCCGTGGCGCAGGTGTCCTGGGCCTTCAGCGAATGGTGGCTGTCGGTCAGGGACCTGGAGAAGGGTTTCTGCGGATGGGCTTGTGGGAAGCTCGGATTGGAGGACTGCTCTCCGTACAGCGTGGTCGAGCTGCTGGACTCGGACACCATTTCTGGGAGTCTGCAGGGAAAGTCGCTGCAAACATCCTCGGTGTGAATAGAAATCATCCCGAGATTTTCTCTGATGGTTACACAGCCCTGCATCTTCTGCAAAAAATGCCTAGAATTGAGTTCAAAATGATAAACAAAAACTTTCCACCATATAGTTTTTTTTCTCTCCACAAAATAGGGATGATTTTTCAAATGTTTCCGTTTTAAATGAATAGTTCTCCCAGAAATGAAAATTTTCTGAAAATGTACTCACCATCAGATTTGGAGAAATGTAGCATTGCATCAGTGTCTCAGCAATGGATGCTCTGCAGTGAATGGGTGCCGTCAGAATGAGAGTCCAAACAGCTGATAAAAACATCACAATAATCCACAGCACTCCAGTCCATCAGTGAACATCTGGAGAAGACAAAAGGAGGTTTTGCTTTAAACCAGTGGTCTCAAACTCAATTCCTGGAGGGCCACAGCTCTGCAGAGTTTAGCTGGATCAGGTGTGTTTGATTAGGGTTGGAGCTAAACTGTGCAGAGCTGTGGCCAATGCTTTAAACCGTCGCTTTTGGCTAAAATACGAGTTCATAATCCATAATAACTACTTCTTCCAGTGAAAATGTCCTTCTCCTGTCGTCTCTCACATCAAAATCCAGCCACATGTTTGTTTAGAGCTGTTTTGGCTTGTAAACGGTGCTTGATCTGAGCAGATTTCTCTCCTGATTCAGACCAAAATGTTTTTCATTGGAGGAAGCATTATTATGGATTATGGACTTGTATTTTATCCAGAAGCAGCAGTTTGAAGTTAAATCCTCTTAATGATTGATTTTATTTTTTAAATCCTTCTTATTCCTTTAATAACAAAATGAATGCTTCAGGATGTATTGTTTAACTTACAATCTGCAAAGGATTGTAAAAAAATGTTTAAATAGTCAATTTAATGGCAAAGAACTTTTACAAAATAAGTATATAATCTGTCATTTTCTGTGGCTGTTGGGTGTAGTTAAACACTTATCTAGATGTAGCAACATCTGGGTCGTGTTTGCATTTCTCTCTAGCTATAATTCTATTAATTCTATCTGCCTTGAAATCAGGATTAGGCGGAAAATAATGTCATGCATCTAAAAAAATAAATAAATAAATGGGCTGAGAATTGAACAAATAGTTGTAATTGGGCTCAGTGGAGGACAGGAATCATGTGTTTGTGCATTACAAATGTTTGGATTTCATCCAGCAAATTTAATGCAGGGTGGTGTTATTGGTCCTGGGCCAAACTTTTATTTTGTTCTTCTTATTTAGTCTCTTGCTTACCAAAAAGATTTTTTTTTTTTTTTTTTACAGTTTCCTGTTTTCATATCATAAGGCATTCATTCTTTCATACGCAGTAGATTTAAAATATTTATTCTTTGCTATTGTTTATTGGCACTTGGCAGGTATTCATTTTGGATCCCGGGCCAAACTCTAATTTGTTTAACTTATTTAGTCTCTTGCTCACCAACAAAGTTGTTGTTTTTAACTGCATTTTTTCATATCGTATGTCAGACATTTTACTTTCATAAGACGTGTATTTAAACTATTTATTCTTTGCTCTTTTATTGTATTTATTTGAACAGTTTGCATGTTTTATTTGTATTACATTTTGTTCTGTAAAGCAGATGGGAGGAGAAAAGGCTTTTCCTAACCCCCTGTAAAATGAAGCCATATATAATCATATGCAAATGAACTGTGAGATTGTGAGAAGCCCTGTGTATTCTGTGAGTAGTTTTATTTATGACGAGCCCCAGAGAGAATTTAATAAACAAACACAAAAGGGGCAAATGATGTGCAGAATGTTGTGAGTGTGTGTGTGTATATATGGGGGCTGGCAATTATTCCAATATTATATTTATAACCAGTACAAAGATTGTGTCTTGGGCATCAAAAGAACATCTTAAAACACTGCATATCAAATGCATTATGAGAAAATTATTGGTTGGTTAGTATATTTTTCATCAGTGGTTTACATTTGTCTTTGATTTAATCGTTTGAACTTACAGTTTGTATTTATATTGTGCAGTGATGCTCAAAAGAGATAATAAAATTCATATTCCTGTATCTTCATGTCTGGTTTGTGTGTCTGTTGTGATCTACAAAACAAAACATGTTGAACATCCGTTGCAGAATTGATAATGTAGGAATTTCACAGATTACTTACAACTAACTGGCTGAAAAACGTATTGTAGGAAAGTCATAATAAAAATATGTTTTTCCTTTCGCTTGCTCACCGGGTTTATTAACCCTCTGATGCATGAAAATATATATATATATATATATACAACAAGGACATCATCTTTTTTTTTAAATATGTGACATTAACATCTATGTAATCCATAGCCAGTTTCTGAACCTAAAATAAATGCTTTGATAAAACATGATCTCTCCAGATGTATCCGTTCAGTTTTTGTCTTTATAAAGTCATGCACAATGATCACATCTCATTTGAATGCATGCATGTGCGTCCATCCATGTGATGTGATGTGATTATCATACTTAAGAAATCCATATCCAGTCATAACACAATCTGACAGATTATAACTGGACAGGCCTATATGAGGATTTCTATAAACACGTTTGACCTACACTGAACATGTTTCATCTTGTGTAAGAAAAGTCCTTCTACTGACAACGTCTTTATGTCTTTTTAGAGATATCTGCAGTGTTCATTGATAAGTGCCACTGAATATTACAAACTGTTTGCTATTCACTTTAATGTAATTTTGCATGATCTCTGAGGGCTTCACTTTTACAGGTTGAGGCCAATCACGACACCGTTTGCGTCTTCACGCTATGTTTAAATGATATGAAATCATTTATCAAGTGTCCTGGCATAAGGGAACACAAAGTTTTGGGGGTTTTAAATCGTTTTGTTTCTCTGTCTGAGGCGGAACCTTGTATCATGCGCTCATTTACTCACCCGGAACAATAACAGACGGAAACCAGAGAGAGAGAGAGATGGCGCGAGCAGCGAAGGTACTTCCGTTATTATTCGTTGATCATAAGCATGTATTATTATTATTGATAATAAATTATGCGTGTTTACTTTTATACTACTTAAATTTCATTGGGCATAATTAACTTTTTGGTCGGTATTTACACACTGTAGAAAGTTTCACTCGCTCTCGTTGAAATCTTTTTTTTGTCATGCTTGAGTTATTATTAAAGTATCTTTGAGTATCACTGAATGTGCAGCTTTATCTCAAATGTGTTCCCCATAGAAATAAAAAAAAAAAACAGGTTTTATACGTTTGAATAATGCAATTGCTGTCGTACAGAAAGAGTTCATACTGTGTCTCAAATGCAATTGTTTTTTTTAATTGCAAACTTTAGTATCCTCTGTATAAAATCTGAGCACGTTTTGAGACTTTTTCTGAGTCTAGAGACGAGACACATGTGAGATCACTGTCTTTTTCTCTTTTTGAGAAAACAAGACTTAACTAAACGTCTCCCATTTAATCTCATTGCTGTCTAAGACATGTTTAAGATCTCATGTGTGACCCTGGACCACAAAACCAAGCTGGTCAACCATCTGGAAGCTGAATAAATAAGCTCTCCATTGATGTATGGTTTGTTAGGATCGGACAATATTTGGCTGAGATACAACTATTTGAAAATCTGGAATCTGAGCGTGCAAAAAAATCTAAATATTGAGAAAATCATCTTTAAAGTTGTCCAAATGAAGTTCTTAGCAATGCATATTACTAATAAAAATATATATTTACAGTAGGAAATGTACAAAATATCTTCATGGAACATGATCTTAATATCCTAATGATTTTTGGCATAAAAGAAAAATCGATAATTTTGACCCATACAATGTATTTTTGGTTATTGCTACAAATATCCCCCAGCGACTTAACACTGCTTTTGTGCTCCAGGGTCACATATTTGTTGTTTTTGATAAATGAATCAAAATCATGTTCACGTTCATTAGCATTCATGATCTAGTATTTAAAGAAATAGTTCTTCCAAAAATGAGACGTCTGTCGTTACGCACTTCATGTCGTTCCAAACCCCCGTGATGTTATTTTTTGTAACACAGAGAAATGTGAGACTAGTCTCTAAAGCAGTGTTTCTCAACCAGGGGTCCGTGGACCCCTAGTGGTCCTTGACGTAAGGCCAGGGGGTCTGTATAAAGTATACATTTGTGTATACATTTTGTATATTTTGACATGACACGTTCCCATGAAAGAAAAATCCAATATAGCTGATGATATGGCCAAATACTGGACAAGTCAGCTAACTTGAATTATACTTGACTGCTCACAAAGACAAGTATACACAAATGATACATAGATGAGTAAATTGTGTTCTGGGGGTCCTTGAGGATGGTTCTGAATTGGACTGGGGTCTGGTACGCCAAAAGGTTGAAATTCACTGCTCTAAAGAGTTATTTTCCTACATCTGTTTTTGTCTTTTATTCTATTCCTGCAGTCAGCGTTGGTGCTTTGCATGGATGTGGGTTTCTCCATGAGCAACTCTGAGCCTGGCCAGGAACCGTCCTTCGAACAGGCCAAAAAAGTCATCCAGAAGTTTGTCCAGCGGCAGGTTTGTACTCTTTCTCCCATTAAAGGGATAGTTCACCCAAAAATGAAAATGTGATGTTCATCTGCTTACCCCCAGGGCATCCAAGATGTAGGTGACTTTGTTTCTTCATTAGAACACATTTGATGATTTTTAAGTCCAGCCGTTGCAGTCTGTCAGTCGTATAAGCATGGCAATGGTAACAAAATCTATGAGAGTAAAAAAAACATGCACAGACAAATCCAAATTAAACGCTGCGGCTCGTGACGACACATTGATGTCCTAAGACACGAAACGATCGGTTTGTGCCAGAAACCGAACAGTATTTATATAATTTTTTACCTCTGATTCACCACTATGTCCAACTGACTTTGTGCGCGCACACGGCATCCGGTGCGTGAGGTGTGTAAGCGCTCTGGCGTAGTTTACGTTAATGGGTGTTGATATCCAGCCGAAGAGCAATCAAGCATAACTTCAGGCGAGCAGGCTCAGAAGTTAGGAATACGTGGAAAGTCACCACTCCCGAATGAGTTCGCGCGAGAGAACGTAATCTTTTAGTTTTAAGTCGGTTTGAACAATC
>NW_015505823.1:563248-579265 GCF_001515645.1 Sinocyclocheilus grahami
TCGTAATGATGGATTTGTTTCTCAAAAACACACAGCTTCACAAGACATTAACTGATGGACTGGAGTGCTGTGGATTACTTGTGGATTATTGTGATGTTTTTATCAGCTGTTTGGACTCTCATTCTGACGGCACCCATTCACTGCAGAGCATCCATTGCTGAGACACTGAAGCAATGCTGCATTTCTCCAAATCTGATGAAGAAACAAACTCATCTACATCTTGGATGACCTGAGGGTGAGAAAACGTTTAGCACAATATCATTTTTGGGTAACTATTCCTTTAACCGATCACCTCATGAGATCAACGTGTGTTGTTGTCTGTAACAGGAAGGATACAGTCCGCTTGCTGACCACCAGGTTGCAGTTCGCTCTCAATCTCCTCGAGCAGCTCAAAATCAGGCATCATGAGGTGACGGTGAACCGTGATGTTCTCATACTGGCCGTCTTTGGCCAAGCCGTTCTTCGTGCCATCTGTACCAAACAGCACCAGACCCACCTCATCTTTATTCTCAGCAAACACCTGAAACATAGAGGACGTCAATCAAGCTCTTTCTGCAGTAGCAAACAGATATCATCAATTAAAGGGATAGTTCACCCAAAAATGAAAATGTGATGTTTATCTGCTTACACCCAGGGCATCCAAGATGTAGGTGACTTTGTTTCTTCAGTAGAACACATTTGATGATTTTTAACTCCAGCCGTTGCAGTCTGTCAGTCGTATAAGCATGGCAATGGTAACAAAATCTATGAGAGTAAAAAAAACATGCACAGACAAATCCAAATTAAACGCTGCGGCTCGTGACGACACATTGATGTCCTAAGACACGAAACGATCGGTTTGTGCCAGAAACCGAACAGTATTTATATAATTTTTTACCTCTGATTCACCACTATGTCCAACTGACTTTGTGCGCGCACACGGCATCCGGTGCGTGAGGTGTGTAAGCGCTCTGGCGTAGTTTACGTTAATGGGTGTTGATATCCAGCCGAAGAGCAATCAAGCATAACTTCAGGCGAGCAGGCTCAGAAGTTAGGAATACGTGGAAAGTCACCACTCCCGAATGAGTTCGCGCGAGAGAACGTAATCTTTTAGTTTTAAGTCGGTTTGAACAATCCAGATAAGCGCAAGTAAGTACCATTTTGATTAGCCGTCGTACCTACAATGACTGTGCACTGTGTAACCAATGAGTAACGTATACGTGCGAGAGATCACTTCCGGCGCTTGCAACGGTTAAAGTTCAAAATCATCATATGTGTTCTACTGAAGAAACAAAGTCACCTACATCTTGGATGCCCTGGGGGTAAGCAGATAAACATCACATTTTAATTTTTGGGTGAACTATCCCTTTAATTGATGATATCTGTTTGCTACTGCAGAAAGAGCTTGATTGACGTCCTCTATGTTTCAGGTGTTTGCTGAGAATAAAGATGAGGTGGGTCTGGTGCTGTTTGGTACAGATGGCACGAAGAACGGCTTGGCCAAAGACGGCCAGTATGAGAACATCACGGTTCACCGTCACCTCATGATGCCTGATTTTGAGCTGCTCGAGGAGATTGAGAGCGAACTGCAACCTGGTGGTCAGCAAGCGGACTGTATCCTTCCTGTTACAGACAACAACACACGTTGATCTCATGAGGTGATCGGTTAAAGGAATAGTTACCCAAAAATGATATTGTGCTAAACGTTTTCTCACCCTCAGGTCATCCAAGATGTAGATGAGTTTGTTTCTTCATCAGATTGCGCGTTCACGACCAGTGTTGGGCAGTAATGCATTACTTAGTAGCGCGTTACTGTAATTTGATAACTTTTACGCAACAGTGAGTGGCGCGGGACAAGACTTGATAGGTGAGTGCAAAGACTCTTGTGTGTGCGGGATGCGGGAGAATAAAATGATTCATGGGACTCCCGCAAAATAGAAATATCTAAACATAAAATATCTAAAATATTTTCCTAATTAATGCCGTACAGTTGTTTTGACACAATCTGTATTGTTAAAAGCGCTATATAAATAAAGGTGACTTGACTTAAAACAAATAAACTTTTATTCATCTATTGCACAAAAGCTACATGAATTAATATAAAATATAAACGATTAACAGGTGCAAGCGTATGCAGAGTTTCTATTTAGGCTATAACACGTGTTTGCAGCGTTGAGCAAAGACAGCAAGGTAACTACCACGTTCAAGGTCCAGAAAAGTACCAAGATGATCGGCAAAGTAGTCCGTGTGATATCTGTGGTTCAACTGTAAAGTTACGAAGCTACGAGAATACTTTTTTGCGCAAAGAAAACAAAAATAACGACTTTATTCCACATTTTCGTCTCTACTGCGTGACTTGTGGACGCGCGTTCACGACCAGTGTTGGGCAGTAATGCATTACTTAGTAGCGCGTTACTGTAATTTGATAACTTTTACGCAACAGTGAGCGGCGCGGGACAAGACTTGATAGGTGAGTGCAAAGACTCTTGTGTGTGCGGGATGCGGGAGAATAAAATGATTCACGGGACTCCCGCAAAATAGAAATATCTAAACATAAAATATCTAAAATATTTTCCTAATTAATGCCGTACAGTTGTTTTGACACAATCTGTATTGTTAAAAGCGCTATATAAATAAAGGTGACTTGACTTAAAACAAATAAACTTTTATTCATCTATTGCACAAAAGCTACATGAATTAATATAAAATATAAACGATTAACAGGTGCAAGCGTATGCAGAGTTTCTATTTAGGCTATAACACGTGTTTGCAGCGTTGAGCAAAGCAGTGCTGGAATGTGCGTGTTCACAAATCCTCTCATTATAACACACGAATTGTAGACATTATGAAAGATTCATTATGCATATATTTATTGTGTTATAACAGAGATTTGTGAGGTTGCGATGAACTGAGATGTCTTTTTGAGATTATAAATGTCGCACTCTTTGCTGGCATTCTGCCATGCCAAACCATGCACGCAGCAGCCGCTTGCTTTAGTTAAAAATAACAGTTTTCTGTGAATGTTGATGCTTTAATAACAAATATTTATCGGGAGAGTGTATGCTGGGATTTCATAAATTTCATGGTGAAAAAAGTAACGTAACTAGTAATGTAACTAATTACTAATTACTTTTGAAATAAAGTAATCAGAACAGTAACGTGATTACTTTTAAAAGGAGTAATCATTAATTTGATTACATTTTCAGAGTAACTTGCCCAACACTGTTCGCGACAGTATCATGACGCAAGCGTGTGGCGGCTCTGTCCCAGATCCGGCGGGATGACGTCATCATTCCAGATCTGGGACAGCGCCGCCACACGCTCGTGTCATGGTACTGTCGTGAACGCGCGTCCACAAGTGACGCAGTAGAGACGAAAATGTGGAATAAAGTCGTTATTTTTGTTTTCTTTGCGCAAAAAAGTATTCTCGTAGCTTCGTAACTTTACAGTTGAACCACAGATATCACACGGACTACTTTGCCGATCATCTTGGTACTTTTCTGGACCTTGAACGTGGTAGTTACCTTGCCGTCTATGGGAGGGTCAGAGCGCCCTCAGATTTCATCAGAAATATCTTAAATTTTGTTCCGAAGATGAACGAAGGTCTTACGGGTTTCGAACAACATGAGGGTGAGTAATTAATTACATAATTTTCATTTTTGGGTGAACTATCCATTTAAAGTTAAAATGTCTTGTTGATGGATTTGTTTCTTACAAACACACAGCTTTTGGCTCCACAAGATGTTAACTGATGGACTGGAGTGGTGTGGATTATTGTGATGTTTTTATCAGCTGTTTGGACTCTCATTCTGACGGCACCCATTCACTGCAGGAGGATTCATTGGTGAGCAAGTGATGCAATGCTACATTTCTCCAAATCTGATGAAGAAACAAACTCATCTACATCTTGGATTATATTTTCATCAAATTTTCAGTTTTGGCTGAACTATTCCTTTATGTGTTAGTACAATTCATGAAATATATAATATAACATTAAAATAAAAACTATTAAAATAAAATATTTATTTTATAAGAAATATTTGGAATGGCGTTAAGAAGGAAATAAACAAACAAACATTATAAGAAATATTTAGTTTGTTTACTTGCATGCCACGTGACCCACATCAGTGAACTGTGAACATGTGAATGTGTTGTTAAATTATTGAAATATTCCCTCAAAATTTCAAGAGGAGTTCCAGTAAATATTTTACGTCAAAGGGGTTTAGCTGAGAAAAAAGTTTGTGAATCTCTCATCTAATTTAATAGTGTTATTTTTTGTTTGTTACATGTTAATGCAACTATGTAAAGTCCTTGACTGATTAATCAGGGCTTGATGCTCTGGTCGTTTGCATGGACCTTTTGCAGAAGGAAACCATGTGAGATCTCTTGTCACACATTTTTCTGTTTATTTAAATGCAGTTGAGAAGTTTCTATGCTGCTGTCACACTCTTTATTGTTTTTATTTTTTTAGGGGGAAGAAGTTTGAGCGTCTGAATATTGTCCTGCTGACGGATCTGAACGTCCAGACCTCGGCAGACCAGCTGGACGTTATCATTGACAGCTTGAAGAAAGCTGGTATCACCCTGCAGTTCTTGTAAGAAACATACACTGATAATAATAACAGGGCTCAACAATAACACATTTTTTTAGTCTAAGGCCAAAGGACTAGATTTTTTGTTTGAAAAAAAAGTAATGGTTTAATGTATTTTTATATATGTGACCCTGGAGCACAAAACCAGTCATAAGTCGCTGGGGTTTATTTGTAGCAATAGCCAAAAATACATTGTATGGGTCAAAATTATAGAATTTTCTTTTATGCCAAAAATCATTAGGATATTAAGTAAAGATCATGTTCCATGAAGATATTTTGTAAATTTCTTACCGTAAATATATCAAAACTTAATTTTTGATTAGTAATATGCATTGCTAAGAACTTAATTTGAACAACTTTAAAGATGATTTTCTCAATATTTAGATTTTTTTTGCACCCTCAGATTCCAGATTTTCTAATAGTTGCATCTTTGTCCAAATATTGTCCTATCCTAACAATTTCGAAAAATTGACCCTTATGACTGGTTTTGTGGTCCAGAGTCACATTGTCACAAGTGTTAGACATGAAGTGTGCATCAGTTAGATGATCTTTTCCTTTTTGAGTGACCCAGATTTGATGCTTATAGTCAAATTTCTGGTTGTTTTTCCCACCTCAAACTTTGCACTGATCCGTGTTTTGTTTGATCCGTTCAGTTTGCCGTTCCCTGTGGATGGTGAGGACAGAGCGGATGGTGGAGGGGATGGACCGGGACCCTCAGCGGCTCCTGCCCGTCCTGGAAAAGGCTTGAGCAGACAGCAGACACAAGGTCTGGAGATGGTCAAAAACATCATGACCAGCCTGGAGGAGGAGGACAGCCTGGAGGAGGTCTACACATTTAGGTATAAATTCATATCAATACGAGGAAAATATAGTTAGTGCACATTTCTTTATCTGTGTCAGAGCTGCCCATAATTTTTAACACGAAGAGCCAAGAATCAAACTTGACTGAGGGCCGTGGGCTAAAAGTAAATGTTGTATTACATCCAAATATATTATTATAAAATGTATTACATATTTTTTAAATAATTTGTATAATAATAATAATAATAATTTTTTGAAAAATGTAAATGATTGATTATTTTTAATCAAATTCACTTATATTGTTTGTTTGTTTTTGCATTTCAGTGCAAAAATAAAACAAAAATTAAAAATATATATATCAATTTGAAATTAAGATATTCTTCAGTTGTAGGGGTGTGCGATATTGACGAAAAAATAGTTATCTCGATATTTTCTAGGATTTTATCGATAACGATAATTAGACGATAATTTGCTCAGTGTGTTATGACTTCTAATTTTTTTTTTATATTCTTCATATTCTGTGTGGTGGTCAGTTCACACTGATAGAAATTAATCTTTTCCAATAAGTTTAAATAGATTTTTTACCTTTTATGGGCATTTTAAACTTTAAAAAGCCATTTTTTCCAAAAGTGTGCATCATCTTTTGAGTCAATTTCTTACATTTAATTAGTGAATTAGAATAGTAAGACATCTGGGCTGTTACCAAGCAAATGAAATCAGTATCAATAAAATTCATATTTGCAATGCAGAGGAAACACAGAAGCTGCGTCTGAAGAGGCATTTAGATGTTTTTAACCGTCATGTTGCTCAGAGACACAAAACAGCATTGTGGCTGTGTTTGAAATGATTTTTGTTGTCGAAATAGCACAAAACAGCCAATATGGTGTCTAAAATGTAAGTCTCTTAATTAACTTCTTGTTTATTGAACTGTTGTAAAAAATCAATATCACATTTCATTTGGTCATTTTTGGAGAAAAACGGCACTCTTCATGTGAAATTGATTAATGAAGTGGTATAAATATATACATTTTCTGTCCCCATGTCTTGAATTTGTGATCATTCTAAATGTATTTTAATAGACTGAATCATTCAGTGAAAGAACGTACTCTAAATGTGCACGCACTAGACTAGACTTCACGTAATGCATGCACTGCACTCTGTAGGTGTTTTGAATGTATTTTGCAAAATACTCGATAATGTCAAATCGAACATCGTTAAAACAACAATTAAGATATACAGTGCCTTGCGAAAGTATTCATACCCCTTAATTTTTTTCACGTTTTGTTATGTATTTGCCTTATGTTAAACTGCTGTAAATTACTTTTTTTCCCACATCAAACTACACTCCATACACTATAATGACAAAGCAAAAACAGAACTGTCACAACTTCTTAAATTGATTAAAAATAAAAGAACTTAAATAAGTACATTGTACATTGCAACTAAATATTTAGCTAAAGCACCTTTACATTCTCAAGTCTTTTTTTGTTTGATGTGACAAGCTTTGCACATCAGCATTTGGCAATTATCTGTCATTCTTCTCCTCACCTCTTCACCTCTCAAGCTCTGTCAGGTTGGATGAGGGCAGATGCACATTTTCAGGTTTCTCCAGAAATATTTGATTGGGTTCAAGCTCATGCTCTGGCTGGGCCACTCAAGGACATTCACAGAGTTGTCTATAAGTCACTCTTGCTGTGTGCTTAGGGTCGTTGTCCTGTTGGAAGGTGAACCTTCTGCCCAGTCTGAGGTTCTGAATGCTCTGTAGTAGGTTTTCATTAAGGCTATCTCAATATTTTGGTGCATTGAGCTTTTCTTCTACTCTGACGAGGCCTTCAGTCCCTGCCGCTGAAAAACAGCCCCACAGCATGAGGCTGCTACCAGCACTTTACTTTTGGGATGGTACTCTGCAGGTGATGAGCAGAGCTGGTTTCCTTCAAACATGATGCATGGAATTGAGGTTCATCAAAGACCAGAGAATCTTGTTTCTCACAGTGTGAGGGTCCTTTAGGTGCTTTTTTTTGCAAATTCCAAGTGTGTTTTCATGTGTCTTCACTGAGGAGAAGATTGAGTCTGGCCACACCGGCATAAAGCCCAGATCGGTGGAGTGTTGCAGTGATGTTTGTCCTTCTGTAGATTTCTCCTATCTCCACATATGATCATGGAGCTCAACTAGAGTGACCATCAGCTTTTTGTTTGCCACTCTAACCAAAGCCATTCTCCATCAGTTGCTCAGTTTGGCCAGGTGGCCAGCTCTAGGAAGAGTCCTGGTTGTTCCAAACGTCTTCCATTAAGGGTAACAGAGACCACATGCTTCTGTGAACCTTCAATGCAGCAGAATTTTTTTCTGAACACTTCCACAGATGTGTGGCTTGACACAAACCTGTTTCTGAGCTCTACAGGCAGTTCTTTTGACCTCAGGGCTTGGTTTTTGCTCTGATATGCATTATCAGCTGTTAGACCTTTTATTAAGACGTGTGTGCCTGTCCAAATTATACCCATTCAATTGAATTTGCCACAGGTTAACTTTACTCAAAGTGTAGTAATATCTACAAGCAATATGAATGTTCCTAAGCTAAATTTCAACTGTTCCAAATAAGGGTATGAATACCTATGCAATAAAATCATTTAAGTTTTTTATTTTTAATAAATTTGCAAAGATGTTAAAAACCTGTTTTTTGCTTTACCATTGTGGTGTATGGAGTGTAGATTGATGTGGGAAAAAAAGTAATTTAAAGCAGTTTAACATAAGGCAGCAACATAACAAAATGTGAAAAAAATTAAGGGTATGAATATCTTAATTGCACTGTATATCGCACACCCCTAGTTGCATGTTTTTTTTCCCCCCTTCATCTTGTGAAATGGCAGTCCAAATCAAATGCCATCACGGTCCACAGGCACTGATCTACATTACAAAATATATTTTATTATTTAGTGTATAAATGTGTGTATATATATATAATAAAATCTATTTTATAATTATATAAATAAATTATTTTTAATTAAATAAACGTTATTTATTTAAATAAAAATACATAGTATAAATAATGTGTGTATATATAAGTAAATGTTTTTTATATATATCAGTATATATATATATATAATATACTGTTTTCTATGTGAATATTTTGTAAAATGTCATTTATTCCTGTGATGCAAAGCTGTCTTTTCAGCATCATTACTCCAGTCTTCAGTGTTGCATATCTTTTTTTGAGTTGAATTTGTACTCTGATGATAATTGCTTAGATCTATTAATGCTTAAATCTGCTACTTGATATACAGTACAAATTGAAATCCTGATAAATTCATGGAAGTACATTGGTCGTGAAGTGACTGTGTTGATGTTTGCTGCAGTGATGCTCTGCAGAAGCTGTCCATCTTCAAGCGCATCGACAGGAGGCCGATGGCTTGGCCCTGTCAGCTGACCATCGGCAGCTCCCTGACCATCCGCATCGTCGGATACAAAGCTGTGAGATCCTAATAGATTATGATCAAAACGGGTTGGTTTTCTGCTGTGAGTTGGTCTAATATTGTGTTGGTTCTCGTAAGGTGACGGAGGAGAAGGTGAAGAAGTCCTGGGCCATAGTAGAAGCTCAGAGTCACCAGAGAGACGACGTCAAGAGAGAAACGGTTTACTGCCTGGATGATGATAATGAAACTGAAGTACAGAAGGACGACACTATCCAAGGTGCGGAACAAAGATTGAAAATGTCACATTCACTGGGATTTTTGCAGTCATTCGTAGCAATATCAGATTTTGGCCACATCAGTTGTTTTGTGAGCGTAGTTGTTTACCTGTTTAAAAAAACTATTAATATTCAGTAACAGTGTTTCCCAAAAAGCAGCGCATTCAATTGGCTGCACCACAGCAGTCTTGTCAATAAATGAGTACAAAACAGCGTTTCTGAGCACTGTCGCTGTTTGGACTTTTAAATATGAACATAGTTTGTTTGTTAATATGCACATACAGTCAAACCAAAAATGATTCAGACACCAGAGATATCATTTTTAATATTTTTTTTACTAGTTGGTAAAGAATAGGGGTGTGAACCTACACTGGTCTCACGGTTCGGTTCAATTCGATATCACGATGCATTGGTAATGCACTGCATCCTCAATTTTTAATTTTACTTCACATGTATACAATTTTATCAATAAATACAAGCGGGCGGGGCATAGAGGACCTACAATAATGTACAGTATTTGAAAAATAATGTGTTTTTTGAACATTAAAGCATGTCAACATATTCTGTTACACCAAATACACAAAATAATGATCTTTAAAAAAGCATCATATGACCCCTTTAAATGTTGCATGAAGAATTAGTTAAAAATCTTTCTCTGTTTTAGTCCTGTTTTCTAATACAAATTTCTAAACATCCTTACATTTACTTTAGATGCAAAATGAAGAATGAAGTCTTTTTCTGAGAAATTTAACAAAATTAAGTCACTTTTGCTTAAAACAAGAACAAATATGTGACCCTGGAGCACAGAACCAGTGTTAAGTCGCTGGGGTATATTTGTAGCAATAGCCAAAAATACATTGTATGGGTCAAAATGATTGCAAAAATCATTAGGATGTTATGTAAAAATCATGTTCCATGAAGATATTTTGTCAATTTCCTACCGTAAATATATCAAAAGTTAATTTTTGATTAGTAATATGCATTGCTAAGAACTTAATTTGGACAACTTTAAAGATGATTTTCTCAATATTTAGATTTTTTTGCACCCTCAGATTCCAGATTTTCAAATAGTTGTATCTCAGCCAAATATTGTTGTTTGTCTCAATAAATTGTGTTAATTATAAATAAGTGGTTAAATTAAAAAAAAAAAAATTCTATTGCTTTTTGTTTTAAAAAAGGTTATAAAAAATGTCAATAATTATCGATACCGAACGATATGAAACATTATATCATTGATACATTTTTTAGCTATATCGCCCAGCTCTAGTGTAGAGTTACATTCAAGCCATTTTAAGGCATGAGAAAATTATTTTCACAAGAAAAAACATTTCAATATGTCATTTTGATGATCAAAGATAAGTTTTAAGGGATAAAATATTTGACCACAGGGGGACTTTAAGCCCTTTTTAAGGCCTTAATTAGTGGAAGAGCAAATTAGGACCTTTTTAACACCTGCAGAAACCTTAATGAAAAACAGCTGTGCAAATATGTCTACCAGCTGACAGACACGTACATGCTGGAAGTCATGACGCACGTCTCATCGATTTCAATCACAGCTTCAGTGTTGATTTGATCCATTCTCACCTGCTGCCGAACACGTCTGCGCTCGTCTTCTGCTCTTTCTTTTTCACCACCACTTTCAGTGGGAACTTGATCTTGACGTCCTGCAGAGCGGTCTGGCAGCGGGAAATGTCCTATCCTAACAAACCATACATCAATGGAAAGCTTATTTAATCCGCTTTCAGATGATGCATAAATCTGAATTTCGAAAAATTGACCCTTATGACTGGTTTTGTGGTCCAGGGTCACATATGTCAATGGGGAATGAAAACTCAATTTTCCTTTGGATTAAGTTGATTTTTTTCCAAGCCCATTGGCAGATACGTGTTCTTTTTAATCATAAACTAACTTCATTTTGATCAGTTTCACAGAAAACACGGTTGGAAGTTGTATTTTCAAACTTTAAAGTGTTGCTTTCTGCTCCCTAGACGTTTCCATTTAGAGAACATATTGATGTATTGTGATGCCTTCCATTTAGTCCTTAAAACGTCTTTAGTTGGTCTTAAAAAGTCTTAAATTTACCTCTAATCACTGTTGTGTTCTGTAGAGCTGCTTTACAGCTAAAATTGATTTTGTTTATGATTGATGAATTCTGCAACATTAACTGCTATTTCACAGGTTTCCGTTATGGAAGCGACATTGTGCCGTTTTCTAAGGTGGACGAGGACCAGATGAAATATAAGTCTGATGGGAAGTGTTTTTCTGTGCTTGGCTTCACTAAACAGGAGCTGGTAAGATGCTCTCCAGTAGATGGCAGACTTTTCAAACGAGTGCATTTTATCATAAAGTCATGGAAACTCTGAAATATCAGGGATTTTTACAAACTGTACTGTCTGTAGTGACTGCAGTTCTTGTTATATTCAGCTTTGAGAGTGCAATCTTTTACAAATCTCTATACAACTTGAAAAGAGTGCAAGAAACTCGAAAATAGGAAGCTACTGATAACAAATGGTCAAGTCCGTATGACGATTATTTTAGCACATACTCCAAAATCAAATAATCTTAGTTAGCATGTAATCGTAAGCATTTCGTACTGTACTGCTGTGTCTTGCCTTGTTTTTTTCCCTCATAATAATGTACAGTGACAGTTGTTTGTTGGTTTGGTGCAGATTCGTCGTCATCAGTTTATGGGAAGCCAAGTTGTCAAAGTTTTTGCACCCAGAGACGATGAGGTGAGTTTTACACAGTTATCTGTTCATTGTGAAATTATACTGGAATTTACTGTAAATGTAATAATTGTTAGTAATTGTGATGTTTGAATACATACGGTAGTGACAAAACGTCTGAGGACACATCTAAAATGGTTTTCACTTAAACCTGGAAATTAACAAAGTTTTAGGGTTTTGAAAAAGTAAAATAGTGTGAAATTAAGGATATTTATCGGTAACTAATCAAATGTGACGTTCTATTATTCATGTCCATGTGTCACGCAAATTATTATGTTGATAGTATATTTAGTGTTTAAATTACAATATTGTTCAAAAGTTTGTGGTTGCTATGATTTTTTATGTTTTTGACAAAAGTCTCTTTTGCTCTCCAAGGCTGCATTTATTTGATAAAAAAAATATTGTAAAAATAGTGAAATATTATTACAATTTTAAAAAAGATCTTTATATGTCAATATATTTTAAAATGTAATTTATTCCTGCGATTTAAAGCTGTATTTTCAGCATCATTACTCCAGTCTTCAGTCTCACATGATCTTCAGAAATCATTCTAATATACTGATTTGCTGCTCAAGAAACATTTCTGATTATTATCAATGTTGAAAACAGTTGTGCTGCCCAATATTTTTGTGGAAACTTTTATTTTTCAATATTCTTTGATTTAATAGAAGGTTCAAAAGAACAACATTTATTTGAATTAGAAATCTTTTGTAATATTATAAAAGTCTTTACTGTCACTTTTGGGCATCCTTACTGAATTAAAGTATTAATAAATTTTTTTAAAAAGCTGACCTGAAACTTTCAAATGTTAGTGTAAATGTTTTGTATTAAGATAATAGTTTTATTGTATGTATGCAGCATGCAGCAGTGGCGCTGTCCGCTCTGATTCGTGCCCTCGACAGTCTAAAGATGGCAGCGATTGTACGTTATGCTTACGATCGTCGCAGCAACCCTCAAGTGGGCGCCGCTTTTCCCTGCATAAAGGAGAAATATGAAGTATGTGGATTCATATCAAACAGAAAGCACACTATAAATGATTTATCTTCAGTATGTTGCACACCAGACTCACTCCTCATGTCTCTCGTCCTCAGTGTCTGCTGTACGTGCAGCTGCCGTTTATGGAGGATCTCCGACAGTTCACATTCCCAGTGTTGGAGAACAACAAGAAGTTCACGCCTTCAGGTGGGCCCTCAGATAAAAAAGACCCACAATACAGCAGCCAGTTTCTATCAGATGTGTATACAGCTTGCCTGTATTGCAATTCCGCAGCATTATGCTGTATCAGCTATTTCTTTGGTCCTCTCAGGGTTTCTGCAAAGTCTTGCAAGTCTTAATATGCTAAAAAGGTCTTAAATCGTAGCAGACGAGTCTTAACCTATAGTTCAGTCATGGTATTAAATGTTGCATGCATTGCATAAAATTTTATATCTTTGTCAGTATTCTTGTCTTGTTTTCCAATACAAATATGTGACTCTGGAGCACAAAAGCAGTGTTAAGTCGCTGGGGGATATTTGTAGCAATAGCCAACAATACATTGTATGGGACAAAATGATCGATTTTTCTTTTATGCCAAAAATCATTAGGATATTAAGTAAAGATCATGTTCCATGAAGATAATATAAATATATAAAAACGTAATTTTTGATTAGCAATATGCATTGCTAAGGACTTTAAAGAAGATTTTCTCAATATTTAGATTTTTTTGCAGCCTCAGATTCCAGATTTTCAAATAGTTGTATCTCGGCCAAATATTGCGTCATATTAATCATATTCAGTTTTGAAAAATTGACCCTTATGACTGGTTTTGTGGTCTAGGGTTACATATATCAACATCCTTTAATTTACTTGAGATGCAAAATGAAGATATGACGTCTTGTTTTTTGAGAAATTTAACAAAATTAAGTGAGTTTATAGTTAAAACAAGAATAAAATATCTGTCAAATTCACTTCCTTTTGATCAATTTCTCAGAAAAAAAGAGTTCTCATCATGTGTTGTCTTTGCGTTTTCATTTAATAAATGTTTAGACATGCACTGGGAATCAAAACAAAAATACTGAGGAAGAGCATCGGTTTTGTGCAGAGTGATCATGAAAGTTATTTCCATATTCTAGATGAGCTATTTTTTGGAGATAGGTTAGAAGTTGTAAGTGCTGCTTATTCAACTTATTGTGTTTCTCCTTGGACATTTACATTTAGAGAACATATTGACGTATTGTGTTCCCTTCAGTTTATTCCTTAAATGAGAAAAAAAGTCTTGAATTCTTGAATTTACCTTCATAGAACTTGCAGAAACCCTGCAGCCGTTCTGAGGCACATCCAGCCGAAAGGAGATGAATATTGATGTTGTTGTTTGAATATGATGTTGTTTGTGTGTATGTCTCTGTTCAGCGTCTCAGCTGTCAGCCGTGGACGCGCTGATCGACTCCATGATGCTGGTGGAAAAGGATGAGGATGGAGAGAGCGTGGACGTCTTCAAAGTCAACCACTTTCCAAACCCTCAGTTCCAGAGACTTTTCCAGGCATGATAGGACCGGGTGGTGGACGTTTCTCTGTTTTTATCAGCCTGACATTATTTGATACTGTCATAACAGTCAAATGCATTTGCATTTATGCATTTAGCAGATGCTTGTATCCAAACTGACTTGCAAAAGAGAGCAATGCATAGATTCAAAATGTTTAATGTAATTAGTAAAATACAATTCTAGCTAAAAAATCAAGGTTTTGCACTTAATAAACGCGGAATAATATTTAAGCATTTTCAATCATATGCATACATTTAACTAACTATACATAGGCCTAAACAAAAATATTTACCTAAATATTTTGGTAACAATTTTAGAATAAGTCGATCATTCAATAGCTAATATAAACAAAAAAATGTATAATATCTTTGCAGAATTTATTAGGTGAAAATTAATTTAAACTATACTATTAGTTTATACATCTTAAAATGCTTAAACACTTAACCAATAAGCAAATATTAAAATATTTTCAAGTTGTGTAAATTGATAAACCATAGTATACGTATTCATTTTAACCTAGAATAATAAAGGTTTTGGGTCAGTTTTTTAATGCTTTTTTTAAAAAAGTCTTCTGCTCACCAAGGGCTGCATTTATTTGATAAAAATACAGTAAAATTTGTGTAATATTATTACAATTTCAAAAAACAATTTTCTATTGTGATGTATTTTGAAATGTAATTTATTTCTGTGATGCGCAGCTGTATTTTCAGCATCATTACTCCAGTCTTCAGTGTCACATGATCTTCAGAAATCATTCTAATATGCTGATTTGCTGCTCAAGAAACATTTCTGATTATTATCAATGTCGTGCTGCTTCATATTTTTGTGGAAACTTGATTCTTTGAATAGAAATAATTTTTTATAGGAATCTATAGTAACATCATAAATGTCACTTGTGATTAAATTAATGCATGCTTGTTGACCCCAAACTTTACATATACTGATCCCTAGTGTTTGTTCACCCTCACACTCCTCTCTTATTGTCCTTCAGTAGTGCAGTGATTCAGGTGTGTGACATTGGCTGTGAAATCTGTGTTGTCTCGGGTCGGTGTCTCTGCAGTGGGTCTCATTGATCTTTCTTTGGCTCGCGTCCTCAGTGCTTGCATCACCGCGGTGTGAATCCTGATGATCCCCTGCCGCCTGTAGAGCCGTGGCTGAAGAGGGATCTAGAGCGGCCCCAGGCCGTGTCTGCCCGCTGCCAGACCGCTCTGCAGGACGTCAAGACCAAGTTCCCACTGAAAGTGGTGGTGAAAAAGAAAGAGCAGAAGACGAGCGCAGACGTGTTCGGCAGCAGGTGAGAATGGATCAAATCAACACTGAAGCTGTGATTGAAATCGATGAGACGTGCGTCATGACTTCCAGCATGTACGTGTCTGTCAGCTGGTAGACATATTTGCACAGCTGTTTTTCATTAAGGTTTCTGCAGGTGTTAAAAAGGTCCTAATTTGCTCTTCCACTAATTAAGGCCTTAAAGTCCCCCTGTGGTCAAATATTTTATCCCTTAAAACTTATCTTTGATCATCAAAATGACATATTGAAATGTTTTTTCTTGTGAAAATAATTTTCTCATGCCTTAAAATGGCTTGAATGTAACTCTACACTAGAGCTGGGCGATATAGCTAAAAAATGTATCAATGATATAATGTTTCATATCGTTCGGTATCGATAATTATTGACATTTTTTATAACCTTTTTTAAAACAAAAAGCAATAGAA